>NC_139222.1:3644062-3724245 GCF_055691185.1 Crinia signifera | reverse complement strand
TACACACCTAATGTCCCCTTATACACATCTAATGCCCCTTATACACACCTAATGCCCCTTATACACACCTAATGCCACTTATATACACCTAATGCCCCTTATACACCTAATGCCCCTTATACACCTAATGCCCCTTATACACCTAATGCCCCTTATACACCTAATGCCCCTTATACACCTAATGCCCCTTATACACCTAATGAACACAACAATGATAAATGTGCAATATTAACACTGTATTCCTGGGAACAACAGGTATATAGAAGAAGCAGGTATACACTGTATTAAAGTTGCCCCGTACAAAATAAACAAAATTAAAAACATGGCCACCAGTTTATGAGGCACATACACCACCATGCGCCTCTTTTCATGGGTGGTGTGGTAGTGACAGTGTGTCAGGGTGTGTTCTGCAGCCCCCCCCCCCCCCCCCCCCCCCCGTGTGTCCCCTGACATCCATGAAGGAAAAGATTTAACAGGCAAGACATAAATTTCCTTTTATTCTTTGGGATATGTCAGAGGACACAGGGATAACAGTGGGACATCCTAAAGCAGCCACCTAAGGGTGGGGACGCACCTGTGCCGCAGCAAGTACACTCTGGCCAAAAGTCGATTCCTGGGAGGCAAAAGTATCAAAGGCATAAAAGCACAAGAAGGTAATGGCGGACCACCAAGTCGCCGTCTTACAAGTTTCCTCCACCCCTAACAGCCCAAGACGCACCCACAGACCTAGTGGAATGAGCCCGGACCCCCGCAGGAACCGGGAGGGAGGCGCCCAAGTAAGCCTGCCGGATGACATAGCGAATCCAGCGGGCAATGGTCTGCTTAGTGACCGGCCACCCTCTCTTCTGAAACCCATAGAGGACAGAGAGAGTCTGATTTTCTGAAAGACTGATAGATGCTTAAGGCACCAACAACATCCAATGAAGACTGCGCAGCAGAAGCTTACGGCCCCCCGAAAGGCTGGAACCACAATCTCCTGGTTGATATGAAACCTGGACACAACTTTAGGGAGGTGAGAAGGAACAGTTCTAAGGACCGCCCTATCAGAATGGAAGATCAGAAACGGAGAACAAGACAAAGCTGACAGGTCAGACACTTTCCTTGCCGAAGCAATTGCCAATAGGAAAACAGTCTTCTTGGTGAGCCAACAGAAGTCCACGGACCGCAAGGGTGCAAACGGTGGGGTTAGAAGAGCAGTGAGAACCAGAGAAAGGATCCCCCACAGGGCTACCGGGGGAACGAAGGGGGGCTGAATACACAGGACGCCCTGCATGAATGTGCGGACATCCGGCAACAATGGTTACTTCCTATAGAACAAGGTGGACAAAGCCAAAACCTGTACCTTCAAAGAAGACAAGCGCAATCCGGCCTCCAGGCCCTTCTCTAAGGAGGATAGAATCCTGGCTAATCGGTAATTCCTGGAATTGAATCGGCAAGCATGAGACCTGGAAAAGTAAGCCCACCAGAAGTAATGGTAAGCACCAGCTGAAAAAGGCTTGCATGCTCTGAGCATGGTCGAAATTACTCTAACTCTTAATAGGGAGGTCTCAACAGCCATCCCGTCAAAGCCAGAAGCCTCAAATTCAGGTGCAGACTGTAACGTGCGTGGGTGTATACAACGATGGTGGTGGGCTGAGCCCTCAGCCGGGACCGCTGTTTAGAACGGCCATGGCAAAGTTCTATGCTGACTCTGTTGGCAGTCCCGGGCAAGTGACCACAGGCTGCAAGGTGCTAGGCTTCTCTATTAGTCGCCACGTTCGAAGGAGCGAGTTAAGCCCGCTCCGTCCCCGATTCAACCAGGTTTTATGTTGGGACAAACCCACGGTGACTGTCAGGGACTGGACCTAAAGGAGAATCTAACTACAAGGGCCTAACTGAACTAACACCCTAACTAACGGCACCTGGCCAAGGACAGGGAGGGTGACCGAGTCACAGGCACCAAAGCAAAAAATAACGGGGTGCCACCAAACACAAAACATGCCAATACCAGATGGTACACTAATTATAACGGTGTGAACGGTATAAGCGTGAACCCACAGCCGTGGGTCTTTCCGAAACACGGAGAGCTGGATCTGGACAATAATAATAATACAAACTCAGGATAAGGGCAGCTTGCCCGCAGAAATAAAGAGATAAGGAACCAGGCTCCACTGGAGCACTTACGTGACCGGACCCAACCCACCGGCAGCACTGGATGGTATCGTGCACGCCAGGAGCGACTTGGCAAAGCAAGATGGAAATGGCGCTCCAAGATGGAGCCGGACGTGGACTGGACCCCGACAGGAACCTGACTGGACCAGAACAGGACGGAGACTGAACCAGGACTGGACTGGACACAGACAGCCACCAGATGACAGCTGAACACTGTCCAAAGACACCAGAGGACCGGGACAGCAGAGTGTTGCTAGAACTCTGTGTGAAACAATATCACCGGCGGGGCTGAGCTGGGCCAGATCCCTTAAAAGTGATCCTCTGGCCAACCAGCCGCCGCTGCCTGACCAGCCCCCTATAATTTAGAAATTCAATTCAGGTGGCCGAGCGTGCGCCGCCTGGCGTCCCCTGGTTGCTAAGCAACCGCCGGGCGCCGCGGCCTGTTCAATGCTATCGTCCCCCGGGCGGGCGAAAGTGATGCGCCTGCGGCCGGGCGGACGTGACCTCACCCGGGCAGAAGTGACTGAACTGCCCTACTAAGGGCGCCGGGACGCTTCTGCAGCAGCGCTGCTGACACAGACATGGGCCCTGAGAGCGCAGGTCTGGATGTAGAGGTAGATGGATTGGAGGGGCCACTGACAGGTCCCCCAGATCCAAAAACCAGATCCATCTGTGCCAACAGGAGGAGGGAAATTAGAGGGAAGGCGTCCAACATGCAAGCCCCTGTGCCGCGAGTCCTAGGGTGAACTTGTGTTGTTGCGTGACGCCATGAAGTCCACCTCGAGTCTGCCCCATCTTTGTACCAGGATTTGGAACACCTCCTGATGAAGGGCCCATTCGCAGGCATCCAGAGTCTGACGGCTCAGGAAGTTTACTTCCCAATTGGTGACTCCTGAGATAAAGATTGCTGAGAGAGCAGAGATCTTCTTCTCTGCCCATCAAAAGATGTGGGTGGTCTCTGTCATGGTGACCCAACTGCGAGTTCCACCCTGGCGGTTGATATAAGCCACTGTCCTTGCATTGTCCGACTGAACCTGCACTGGGCGACCTTGGAGCCAGGGTTCTGCCAAGCAAAGGGCCCAGAAAACTGCCCTCAGTTTGAGGACATTGATGGGTTGCTTGCTTTGCTGTGAGTTCCACAGTCCCTGTAAGGATCGCTGACAAGTCACTGTCCACCACCCGTGGAGGTTGACATCTGTGGTGAGGAAAGTCCACTGTTGGATCCAAAATGGCCTCACCGCTGTGAGGTCCAGAAGCCACCAAGAGAGTGAGAGAAGTACTTCCGGGGACAATGCTATCAGCTGTGACCAGATGTTGGTGTAGGATCCTGACCACTTGGTGAGGACCTCTTGTAGTGGACGGCAGTGGAATTGTGCATATTCTGCCACGTCGAAGGCCGATACCATTGACCCATAGACCCTCATGCTGGCATGAACCGACATCCATCTGTGTGAGAGAGAAGACCTTGTATGCGGGACTGCAGTGTCCGGTGACGTTCCTCTAGCAGGGAGATCCGTTGATGCACCGTATCCAACCGGGCTCCCAGATGGATCACAGCCTGTGCGGGAACCATGGACTACTTGGGCCAATTGATGATCCAGACATGACTTTGCAAGGCCATAACCACTATGGCCAGATGGTCCTTGTGAATCTCTGCAGAATGAGCCAGACTCAACAGGTCATCCAGATATGGAAAGATCCGGATGCCCTGGTTGCGAAGTCTGCTGCCCATCACTGCCATGACCTTGGTAAACAACCGAGAGGCGGTAGACAGTCTGAAAGGCAGAGCCTGAAACTGAAAGTGACGGTTCTGCAGTGCCAACCGCAGAAACCGTTGATGTTTCGGCCCGATGGGGATATGCAGATATGCGTCCTGGATGTCCAGCGATGCCATATAGTCTCCAGGCTCTAAGGCCAAGACTATGGATTGCAAGGTCTCCATCTGGAACTTCGGGACCCGAATGTACCGTTTGAGCGGTTTTAAATTGAGGATGGGACGGTAGGACCCATTGGGCTTCCGTACTAGAAAGCCTAGAATCCCGAGTCTCTCTGAGGTGACGGGACCGGCATTATGACTCCGGACTGCAGAAGCTTCTGGTTGGACTACTCTAGAGCCCTGTATTTTTATAAATCCTTTGGAGAACTGGTGAAAAAGAAGGAGTTTGGTGGACAACGCCGGATGGTTAGGGAGTAGCCTCGGGAGACAACAACCCGAACCAATGTGTCTGTTGTGAATGCCAGCCAGACATCTGAAAACCCCAAAATGCGGCTTCCCACCTGGGGATCCCCCAGGTGGAGGCCTGCGCCATCATGCGGAGGGTTTGTCCTCTGGCTTAGGATCAGAGATGATTTCCCTTGGGTTTGGAGGACCTGGCAACCTGGGGTTGCATCCTGGAAAAGGAATGTCCCCTGCCCTGGAAGCGAAAGGAATGGAAGACAACACGGGGACGTGGTGTAGGAGCGGAAGGTAGGAAAGCTGCCGTAGAAGCTTCTACTGTAGCTACTATTTTATCTATCTCGGACACAAACAGAATGGAACCCTCAAAGGGAAGTGCCTCTAAGGCTTTCTTACTGTACATTCGGGGTCCACCTTCCAAAAGCGCAGTAACAAAGATCGCTGTGCTTCAACTGCTGAAGATGACACTCGAGAGGTCAGGGTAGCTGCATCAAGTGATGCCTCACCTAAATAGAGTGCAGCTTGATATACCTTCTGAATAGTAGGGAGAAGGTTCTCCGCAGGCATACCGTCAGCTGCGTCAGCCACAAGAGTAGTTGCCCATTCATCATGGCCTTAGCCACCCAAGCTGATGCCAGAGTTGGTCTAGCTACTACACTTGTGGTAGCGTAGATAAGCTTGAGGAAGTTTGAGATACACCAAAGAGTACAGCAGGGAGGAGACTGGTCAGATCTCTGGGCTGGTAACACACAGTGACATGATGTGAGGGGAGAGCAGGATCTATTCTGTAATAAGTGTTTATCACTCACCTCTGCTGATATCTGTAGGGATTTCCTCCTCCTTACACTGCTGATCACCCCTCACATACGTCTCTTCTTCTCCCTCTGTATCTTCCATCTTGATAACAGTCAGGGATTCACCCTACAGTATAATATCAGTGTATAAGACACACAGCTTCTGTACAAATCATATAGTGACAGTCACTTTGGTATATTAGGGAGACCCCAAATCCCACCTACCTGATCCTCCTGTGGGGTCCTGTGATTCTCCTCTGTACAATCCTGGGAATACAGAGGATGGGGACATCTCTCTGGGGTATTCCTGTTACTGGGCCCATCTGTAGGAGACACACAGTGACTGAGGACATGGTATATATGTGATTATCCTGGGAATACAGAGGACGGGGACATCTCTCTGGGGTATTCCTGTTACTGGGCCCATCTGTAGGAGACACACAGTGACTGAGGACATCTCCTATATATTTGGCTTCATCTGTCACTCAAAGTGGGTGTCTGTGTCTATAACGCTCTGTTCCTGGACTTTCCTCTTAATGTGTGATTGCCATCATCTGTGCTGAACACCTTTCTGAGAAAGTAACCTGTTTAAAACAGGTGATGGCAATCATACATTAAGGGGAAGTCTAGAAACAGAGCATTGTGTCCCTCCTGGAGAGGGTCATGTTGGGAGGTATGTGACAGAGAACCAGCCCAGTGAGCCCACAGACAGTGCCAGACACCCACTGCCTTCCCATGTTGCCCAGCACTGCTACTCCACAGCCACCAGGTGAGCGCCCCCCTCCCGCGATTTGCGTCAAAACCTCCCCCCCGCGAGCCCCCCCCTCCCGCGATTCGCGGCAAAAACACCCGCTCCCCTGCGACCCCCCCTCCCGCGATTCGCTGCAAAAAGAACCCCCTACGACCCCACCCGCAATTCGCGGCATAACCACCACCCCGCGACCCCCCCCTCCCGCGAATCGCGGAAACCCCCCCCCCCCCGCGACCTCCCACCCGCGATTCGCGGCAAAAAGACCCCCCCGCGACCCCCCCTTGCACGATTGGCGGCACCCCCCCTGCGACCCCCCTCCCGCGATTCGCGGCACCCCCCCCCCCCCCCCCCGCAATTCGCAGCAGCGCCAGGATTAAATGGCACATGCAAAACACTGACATGGCTATGGTCGACAATGAAAAAGGTTGACATGAGTTTTTGAAGATTTATTTTTAATTTTTTTAATTTTTTCATATTCATTGTCATGTGTCGACATGGACACCAATGAAGTGGCACACTTATGTCAACATTTACATGTGTTGACCTTTCTGTGTTGATTTTTTCTTGTGGCGATTCGCGTCACACCCCCCGCAACCCCCCCTCCCGCGATTCGCGGCACCCCCCGTGACCCCCCAACCTCCCGCAATTCGCGGCAACCCCCCACCGGAACCCCTGTGAACCCCGCCCTCCCGCGATTCGCGCCACCCACCCCCGCGACCCCCCCTCTCGCAATTCGCCGCACCCCCCCGTGATTCGCGGCAGCTCCAGAATTAAATTGCACATGGAAAACACTGACATGGCTATGGTCGACAATGAAAAAGGTTGACATGAGTGTTTGAAGTTTTTTTGTCATTTTTTGAATATTTTCATATTCATTCTCATGTGTCGACATGGACACCAATGAAGTGGCACACTTATGTCAACATTTACATGTGTTGACCTTTCTGTGTTGATTTTTTTTTCTTGTGGCGATTCGCGTCACACCCCCCGCAACCCCCCCTCCGGCGATTCCCGGCACCCCCCCGCGACCCCCCCCCCCCCCTCCCGCAATTCGCGGCAACCCCCCACCGGAACCCCCATGAACCCCGCTCTCCCGCGATTCGCGGCACCCACCCCCCGCAACCCCCCCCTCCCGCAAATCGCGGCACCCCCCGCGATTCGCGGCAGCCCCAGGATTAAATGGCACATGCAAAACACTGGCACGGCTATGGTCGACAATGAAAAAGGTTGACATGAGTTTTTGAAGATTTATTTCATTTTTTTGAATGTTTTCATATTCATTGTCATGTGTCGACATGGACACCAATGAAGTGGCGCACTTATGTCAACATTTACATGTGTTGACCTTTCTGTGTTGATTTTTTCTTGTGGCGATTCGCGTCACACACCCCCGCAACCCCCCCTCCCGCGATTCGCGGCACCCCCCGTGACCCCCCACCTCCCACAATTCGCGGCAAACCCCCACCGGAACCCCTGTGAACCCCGCCCTCCCGCGATTCGCGGCACCCAACCCCGCGACCCCCCCCTCCCGCAATTCGCGGCACCCCCCGTGATTCGCGGCAGCTCCAGAATTAAATTGCACATGGAAAACACTGACATGGCTATGGTCGACAATGAAAAAGGTTGACATGAGTTTTTGAAGTTTTTTTTTTTCATTTTTTGAATGTTTTCATATTCATTCTCATGTGTCGACATGGACACCAATGAAGTGCCACACTTATGTCAACATTTACATGTGTTGACCTTTCTGTGTTGATTTTTTCTTGTGGCGATTCGCGTCACACCCCCCCCACCCCCACCCCCCCACAACCCCCACTCCCGCGATTCACGGCACACACACTCCCCCCCCGCGATTCTCGGCACCCCACCCCGTGACCCCCCCTCCCGTGATTCACGGCACACCCCCCCGCGACCCCCCTACCATGATTCGCCATAACCCCCCTCCCGCGATTTGCGGCAACCCACCCCGCGACCCCCCTCCCGCGATTCTCTGCAATCCCTCCCCTCCCGCGATTCGCAGCATCCACCCCCCCACAACCCCCCCTCCTGCAATTCGCGGCACCCCCCGCGACCCCCCCTCCTGCAATTCGCGGCACCCTCCGCGACCCCCCCTCCCGCGATTCGCGGACACCTAAGTTGCAATACAGGGCATCTTTCATACAATTCTAACCATATTTCTCATATACAAACGTTCACAAATTAAGGGGGCGCAGCCCCTTACGACGGTGTGAAGAGCGCCCGTAGGGCGCGATGAATCACCTAGTTGTATATATGTGATTATCCTGGGAATACAGAGGACGGGGACATCTCTCTGGGGTATTCCTGTTACTGGGCCCATCTGTAGGAGACACGCAGTGACTGAGGACATTGTATATATGTGATTATCCTGGGAATACAGAGGATGGGGACATCTCTCTGGGGTATTCCTGTTACTGGGCCCATCTGTAGGAGACACACAGTGACTGAGGACATGGTATATATGTGATTATCCTGGGAATACAGAGGACGGGGACATCTCTCTGGGGTATTCCTGTTACTGGGCCCATCTGTAGGAGACACGCAGTGACTGAGGACATTGTATATATGTGATTATCCTGGGAATACAGAGGACGGGGACATCTCTCTGGGGTATTCCTGTTACTGGGCCCATCTGCAGGAGACACACAGTGACTGAGGACATGGTATATATGTGATTATGCAGGGAATACAGAGGACGCGGACATCTCTCTGGGGTATTCCTGTTACTGGCCCATCTGTAGGAGACACACAGTGACTGAGGACATTGTATATATGTGATTATCCTGGGAATACAGAGGATGGGGACATCTCTCTGGGGTATTCCTGTTACTGGGCCCATCTGTAGGAGACACACAGTGACTGAGGACATTGTATATATGTGATTATCCTGGGAATACAGAGGACGGGGACATCTCTCTGGGGTATTCCTGTTACTGGGCCCATCTGTAGGAGACACGCAGTGACTGAGGACATGGTATATATGTGATTATCCTGGAAATACAGAGGACGGGGACATCTCTCTGGGGTATTCCTGTTACTGGGCCCATCTGTAGGAGACACACAGTGACTGAGGACATTGTATATATGTGATTATCCTGGGAATACAGAGGACGGGGACATCTCTCTGGGGTATTCCTGTTACTGGCCCATCTGTAGGAGACACACAGTGACTGAGGACATTGTATATATGTGATTATCCTGGGAATACAGAGGACGGGGACATCTCTCTGGGGTATCCCTGTTACTGGGCCCATCTGTAGGAGACACACAGTGACTGAGGACATTGTATATATGTGATTATCCTGGGAATACAGAGGACGGGGACATCTCTCTGGGGTATTCCTGTTACTGGGCCCATCTGTAGGAGACACGCAGTGACTGAGGACATTGTATATATGTGATTATCCTGGGAATACAGAGGACGGGGACATCTCTCTGGGGTATTCCTGTTACTGGGCCCATCTGTAGGAGACACACAGTGACTGAGGACATTGTATATATGTGATTATCCTGGGAATACAGAGGACGGGGACATCTCTCTGGGGTATTCCTGTTACTGGTCCCATCTGTAGGAGACACACAGTGACTGAGGACATAGTATATATGTGATTATCCTGGGAATACAGAGGACGGGGACATCTCTCTGGGGTATTCCTGTTACTGGCCCATCTGTAGGAGACACGCAGTGACTGAGTACATTGTATATATGTGATTATCCTGGGAATACAGAGGACAGGGACATCTCTCTGGGGTATTCCTGTTACTGGGCCCATCTGTAGGACACACACACAGTGACTGAGGACATGGTATATATGTGATTATCAGATGCTGGGTGTATATAGGGGACCCCCATACCTGCTCTCCCCTGTACAATAAATGTCACCTCTTACCCAGTGATGTGAGGGGCCGGTGATTCTCCATCATCACGTCCTTGTACAGACCCCTGTGTTCCTCTATGTACTTCCCCTCCTGCATGGAGAGATAGACAGTGACATCCTGACACCTTATAGGCACCTGACACATCCCCCCGGTGTTACTGTATAACGTCCCATTCCCAGCAGTCATCTCTCCGGTCACATCCCCCGGTGTTACTGTATAACGACCCATTCCCAGCAGTCACCTCTCCTGTGTTACTGTATAACGTCCCATTCCCAGCAGTCTCATCCCCCTTTCTTACTGTGAAATGGACACCACAGGCTGCTTCCCCTGTATAATAATAATAGGACACTACAGGCTGCTCAATCTGTATACTAATAAAAAGAGACTCCAGGCTGCTCCTTTGTATAATAGGCACCACAGGCCGCTCCCCCTGTATAAGAAGGCACCACAGGCCGCTCCCCCTGTATAATAAGACACCACAGGCCGCTCCCCCTGTATAATAAGACACCACAGGCCGCTCCCCCTGTATAATAAGGCACCACAGGCCGCTCCCGCTGTATAATAAGGCACCACAGGCCGCTCCCATGTATAACAAGGCCCCGCAGGCCACTTCCCCTGTGTAACAAGGCCCCGCAGGTCGCTCCCCCTGTATAAGAAGGCACCGCAGGCCGCCCCCCCTGTATAAGAAGGCACCGCAGGCCGCTCCCCCTGTACAAGAAGGCACCGCAGGCTGCTCCCCCTGTATAAGAAGGCACCACAGGCCGCTCCCCTGTATAAGAAGGCACCACAGGCCGCTCCCCCTGTATAAGAAGGCAGCACAGGCTGCTCCCCCTGTAGAATAGACGCCATTACCAGCTGCTGACGGACACAGCAGCGCCGCTTTTCCGGTGTTCGGGTCCCGACCTGTAATGCACCCCCGAAGCTGCTAAGATCAAGCTCTTCTCGTATTTGGAACGCAGCACCCGGAAGTGATATGGAACGCAGCGCACGGAAGTGATATGAAACGCAACGCACGGAAGTAATATGAAACGCAGCGCACGAAAGCGATATGGAACGCAGCGCACGGAAGTGATATGGAACGCAGCGCACGGAAGTGATATGCAACGCAGCGCACGGAAGTGATATGGAACGCAGCACACGGAAGTGAAATGGAACGCAGCGCACGGAAGTCATGTGGAACGCAGCGCAGGGAGGGATTTGTTTCGCAGAAGCAAGGAGTTAGCTGGAGACGCAAATTCCGGAAGTAAAGTGGAACGCAGTCTGGAAGTACAATGGAACGCACAACCCGGAAGTAGGCTCTGGCAGGCAGTGTATAGCTTCTAATGTCTGTGGCAGTCCAGATCTACATCTGAGACCCTCATTGCACCCACTGTGGAGCCCATGCTGCATGTAATGGGGATAATCTGGGCAGTAAGTGCGTGTGTAAGTATACTCCCCCCATTGGTGGCAGTGGCCATTATTAGGATTGCAGCAGGCTAGGGTGGGGGCGTGGTAATTAGGGGCACTCCCCCGCGCTCCGGCTGTACAGTGTCAGGTGGAACATCCGAGGACTGACACAGCTGAGAAGGGAGTGATGGGTGGTTGGTGAGGGGACTGAGGGGGAGGATGGACGTGGTGAATGGCCCTGCGCTGTAGGGGAGGCCTGTGTAATAGATAGAGGTGACCTACTGCGGAGCATCACCCGGATTTCTGGCTCCATCTCTGACCAGGCTGCTGGTTGTGCTTGATGGATGACTCCCCCCTGTACCTCCTCCCCCCAGTGACCAGGAGCCGCTACCAGGGTGGGCGACTCTGCTGGACCGCGACTGTGTGGAGGTGGATCCTGGGAGATCTTCCCCCCCACCCCTGTTCTGAGGTGGACCATAACCTAATGAGGAAGCTTGTGGGCAGCAGAGCCCGCGGCTTGTCCTAAAGGGGACAGACTAGACGCAACAGCATTATGGGCCATCGCACGTTGGCAGGATGCCGGCGTTTCTGGGCTAAAACCGTCCACTTTCTGGGTGTGTCAGAAATAATGCAGGTGTGCCCCGGCGTATATAAGGAGGGTCTGGGTGTGTCAGAAATAAGAACAAGAGAAGAAAAGGATGTTCTATGTCGGTGCACCAATAAAGAATAAAACGTAACATTTATTATTTTCTTTTAAGAGCTGCGAGATAAAAAATATACATATAGCAACAAACAAGGGTGGGGTAACACACTTTGGAGAATCCCTTTCTGTGTCACTATCTCTGATGGTGTGTGCCCAATATGGAAGCACTCTACCAATAAGTAACATGAGCTCCTGTCGGCTGTAATTCTGCCTGGTGCAGGAGTCAGTTTAGTGGAATAAAGGTGCCTCCTGGGTATTTATTCACTGTGCTAGTCCAGTGGATTCGCCTCCAAGTGGACCGTAGCTGGCTGCAGTGAACGCCCTTAGAAGGGCTATTGCGGCATGGCACTGTTCGACAGGTAATCAAAATGCATCAATAAGAAAAATAACAAACAAATACAAACATCTGCCTGCGCACCGCTAGCCGGCACGCGCTTCGCAGATTTTAACTTCCAAAAATAAAAGCTAAAATCTGCGAAGCGCGTGCTGGCTTGCGGTGCGCAGGCAGATGTTTGTACTTGTTTGTTATTTTTCTTATTGATGCATTTTGATTACCTGTCGAACAGTGCCATGCCGCAATAGCCCTTCTAAGGGCGTTCACTGCAGCCAGCTACGGTCCACTTGGAGGTGAATCCACTGGACTAGCACAGTGAATAAATACCCAGGAGGCACCTTTATTCCACTAAACTGACTCCTGCACCAGGCAGAATTACAGCCGACAGGAGCTCATGTTACTTATTGGTAGAGTGCTTCCATATTGGGCACACACCATCAGAGATAGTGACACAGAAAGGGATTCATCCACCACAAGAGGTTTATTACCCGCTCTTATTGCTCACACCTGGTCTGTTGGTCCAATTCAGCCCACACAGACCAAGATCACACTGTTCTAAAGTTGAATCAGCACATATACCATATCTTATCACAAACATCTGCCTGCCACCTTATGCTGGGTACACACCAGGACGACTAGGGCCCGATCCCCACAATCTAGATCCAATTCCGATCAATTGGATGTAGATTGTGTGCTGATTGGGCCCTTTTCTGTCCTGGTGTGGACCGATACCGATCCGATGCGCGGTCCCGCGGGTCGATCAGTCGTTATTGAGATCCTACCTGCTGCAGGTAGGATCTCAATGACGACCATACAGCTGGGTGCAGGTCGCCATCGGATCGGACCCGCTCACGGTGCACATCGTGAGCGTCACCGTGAGCGGGTCGGACGAGACACTGACGACCCGCTCACGATGTGCATCGTGAGCGGGTCGTCCTGGTGTGTACCCTACATTAGTTTTAAAGTAAGTTACCCCACCCTTGTTTGTTGCTATATGTATATTTTTTATCTCGCAGCTCTTAAAAGAAAATAATAAAGGTTACGTTTTATTCTTTATTGGTGCACCGACATAGAACATCCTTTTCTTCTCTTGTTCCTGTTAAATCTTCTTGTCCGAGGTAGCACACCCCCACTTATGTTATGATCATTCCAGTGTATTAAAATTCAGGGGGTCCACCCTATATACCCATGTGTCTTGTGCGACCTATCACATCCCTCTGTGTCAGAAATAATGCAGGCGTGCCCCAGCGTATATGAGGAGGGTCTGGGTGTGTCAGAAAATAATGCAGGCGTGCCCAGGGATATATGAGGAGGGTCTGGTTGTGTCAGAAATAATGCAGACGTGTCCCGGCGTATATGAGGAGGGTCTGGGTGTGTCAGAAAATAATGCAGGCGTGCCCCAGCGTATATGAGGAGGGTCTGGGTGTGTCAGAAATAATGCAGGCATGCCCAGGGGTATATGCGGAGGGCCTGGGTGTGTCATAAAATAATGGTGGCGTGCCCCAGCGTATATGAGGAGGGTCTGGGTGTGTCAGAAAATAATGCAGGCGTGCCCAGGGGTATATGAGGAGGGTCTGGGTGTGTCAGAAAATAATGCATGCGTGCCCCCGCATATATGAGAAGGGTCTGGGTGTGTCAGAAATAATGCAGGCGTGCTTCAGCATATATGAGGAGGGTCTGGGTGTGTCAGAAAATATTGCAGGCGTGTCCAGGGGTATATGAGGAGGGTCTGGGTGTGTCAGAAATAATGCAGGTGTGCCCCAGTGTACATGAGGAGGGTCTGGGTGTGTCAGAAATAATGCAGGCGTGTCCAGGGGTATATGAGGAGGGTCTGGGTGTGTCAGAAATAATACAGGCGTGTCCGGGCGTATATGAGGAGGGCCTGGGTGTGTCAGAAAATAATGGTGGCGTGCCCCAGCGTATATGAGGAGGGTCTGGGTGTGTCAGAAAATAATGCAGGCGTGCCCCAGGGGTATATGAGGAGGGCCTGGGTGTGTCATAAAATAATGGTGGCGTGCCCCAGCGTATATGAGGAGGGTCTGGGTGTGTCAGAAAATAATGCAGGCGTGCCCAGGGGTATATGAGGAGGGTCTGGGTGTGTCAGAAAATAATGCATGCGTGCCCCCGCATATATGAGGAGGGTCTGGGTGTGTCAGAAATAATGCAGGCGTGCTTCAGCATATATGAGGAGGGTCTGGGTGTGTCAGAAAATATTGCAGGCGTGTCCAGGGGTATATGAGGAGGGTCTGGGTGTGTCAGAAAAAAATGCAGGCGTGTCCAGGGGTATATGAGGAGGGTCTGGGTGTGTCAGAAAATAATGCAGGCGTGTCCCGGCGTATATGAGGAGGGCCTGGGTGTGTCAGAAAATAATGGTGCCGTGCCCCAGCGTATATGAGGAGGGTCTGGGTGTGTCAGAAAATAATGCAGGCGTGCCCCAGGGGTATATGAGGAGGGCCTGGGTGTGTCATAAAATAATGGTGGCGTGCCCCAGCGTATATGAGGAGGGTCTGGGTGTGTCAGAAAATAATGCAGGCGTGCCCAGGGGTATATGAGGAGGGTCTGGGTGTGTCAGAAAATAATGCATGCGTGCCCCCGCATATATGAGGAGGGTCTGGGTGTGTCAGAAATAATGCAGGCGTGCTTCAGCATATATGAGGAGGGTCTGGGTGTGTCAGAAAATATTGCAGGCGTGTCCAGGGGTATATGAGGAGGGTCTGGGTGTGTCAGAAATAATGGTGGCGTGCCCCAGCGTATATGAGGGTCTGGGTGTGTCAGAAAATAATGCATGCGTGCCCCAGAGTATATGAGGAGGGTCTGGGTGTGTCAGAAATAATGCAGACGTGCCCTGGCGTATATAAGTAGGGTCTGGGTGTGTCAGAAAATAATGCAGGCGTGCCCCGGCGTATATGAGGGTCTGGGTGTGTCAGAAATAATGCAGGCATGCCCAGGGATATATGAGGAGGCTCTGGGTATGTCATAATTAATGCAGGCGTGCCCAGGGGTATATGAGGAGGGTCTGGGTGTGTCAGAAATAATGCAGGCGTGCCCCAGTGTATATGAGTAGGGTCTGGGTGTGTCAGAAATAATGCAGGCGTGCCCAGGGATATATGAGGAGGGTCTGGGTGTGTCAGAAATAATGCAGGCATGCCCAGGGGTATATGAGGAGGGTTTGGGTGTGTCATAAAATAATGCAGGGGTGCCCCAGCGTATATGAGGAGGGTCTGGGTGTGTCAGAAATAATGCAGACGTGTCCTGGCATATATGAGGAGGGTCTGGGTGTGTCAGAAATAATGCAGGCGTGCCCCAGTGTATATGAGTAGGGTCTGGGTGTGTCAGAAATAATGCAGGCGTGCCCAGGGATATATGAGGAGGGTTTGGGTGTATCAGAAATAATGCAGGTGTGCCCGAGGATATATGAGGAGGGTCTGGGTGTGTCAGAAAATAATGCAGGCATGCCCAGGGGTATATGAGGTGGGTCTGGGTGTGTCATAAATAATGCAGACGTGTCCCGGCATATATGAGGAGGGTCTGGGTGTGTCAGAAATAATGCAGACATGTCCCGGCATATATGAGGAGGATCTGGGTGTGACATAAAATAATGCAGGCGTGCCCGGGGGCATGTCAGTAGGGTCTGGGTGTGTCATAAAATAATGCAGGTGTGGCCCAGCGTATATGAAGAGGGTCTGGGTGTGTCAGAAATAATGCAGCCGTGCCCAGGGGTATATGAGGAGGGTCTGGGTGTGTCAGAAATAACGCAGGCGTGCCCCAGCGTATATGAAGAGGGTCTGGGTGTGTCAGAAATAATGCAGACGTACCCAGGGATATATGAGGAGGGTCTGGGTGTGTCAGAAATAATGCAGGTGTGCCCGGGGATATATGAGGAGGGTCTGGGTGTGTCAGAAAGAATGCAGACATGTCCCGGCGTATATGAGGAGAGTCTGGGTGTGTCAGAAAATAATGGTGGCGTGCCCCAGCGTATATGAGGAGGGTCTGGGTGTGTCATAAAATAATGCAGGCGTGTCCAGGGGTATATGAGGAGTGTCTGGGTGTGTCAGAAAATAATGCAGGTGTGTCCAGGGGTATATGAGGAGGGTCTGGGTGTGTCAGAAAATAATGCAGGCGTGCCCCGGCGTATATGAGGAGGGTCTGGGTGTGTCAGAAATAATGCAGGCGTGCTTCAGCATATATGAGGATGGTCTGGGTGTGTCAGAAAATAATGCAGGAGTGTCCAGGGGTATATGAGGAGGGTCTGGGTGTGTCAGAAATAATGCAGACGTGCCCCAGCATATATGAGGAGGGTCTGGGTGTGTCAGAAAATAATGCAGGCGTGTCCCGACGTATATGAGGAGGGTTTGGGTGTGTCAGAAAATAATGCATGCATGCCCCAGCGTATATGAGGAGGGTCTGGGTGTGTCAGAAATAATGCAGGCATGCCCAGGGATATATGAGGAGGGTCTGGGTGTGTCATAAATTAATGCAGGCGTGCCCACGGGTATATGAGGAGGGTCTGGGTGTGTCAGAAATAATGCAGGCGTGCCCAGGGATATATGAGGAGGGTCTGGGTGTGTCAGAAATAATGCAGTCTTGTCCCGGCGTATATGAGGAGGGTCTGGGTGTGTCATAAAATAATGCAGGCGTGCCCCAGCGTATATGAGGAGGATCTGGGTGTGTCATAAAATAATGCAGGCCTGCCCAGGGGCATGTGAGTAGGGTCTGGGTGTGTCATAAAATAATGCAGGCGTGCCCCAGCGTATATGAAGAGGGTCTGGGTGTGTCATAAAATAATGCAGGCCTGCCCAGGGGCATGTGAGTAGGGTCTGGGTGTGTCATAAAATAATGCAGGCGTGCCCCAGCGTATATGAAGAGGGTCTGGGTGTGTCAGAAAATAATGGTCAGATCTCTGGGCTGGTAGCACACAGTGACATGATGTGAGGGGGAGAGCAGGAGTATAACAGGGGCTGATGGTACCTGATGTATGAGATACACCAGAGAGTGCGGGGAGGAGACTGGTCAGATCTCTGGGCTGGTAACACACAATGACATGATGTGAGGGGAGAGCAGGAGTCTAATAGGGGCTGATGGCTCCTGATGTATGAGATACACCAGAGAGTGCAGGGAGGAGACTGGTCAGATCTCTGGGCTGGTAACACAGTGACATGATGTGGGGGGGAGAGCAGGAGTATAACAGGGGCTGATGGCACCTGATGTATGAGATACACCAGAGAGTGCGGGGAGGAGACTGGTCAGATCTCTGGGCTGGTAACACACAGTGACATGATGTGAGGGGGAGAGCAGGAGTATAATAGGGGCCAATGGCTCCTGATGTATGATATACACCAGAGAGTGTGGGGAGACTGGTCAGATCTCTGGGCTGGTAACACACAGTGACATGATGTGAGAGGGGAGAGCAGGAGTATAATAGGGGCTGATGGCTCCTGATGTATGAGATACACCAGAGAGTGTGGGGAGGAGACTGGTCAGATCTCTGGGCTGGTAACACACAGTGACATGATGTGAGGGGGAGAGCAGGAGTATAATAGGGGCTGATGGCTCCTGATGTATGAGATACACCAGAGAGTGCGGGGAGGAGACTGGTCAGATCTCTGGGCTTGTAACACACAGGGACATGATGTGAGGGGGAGAGCAGGAGTATTATAGGGGCTGATGGCTGCTGATGTATGAGATACACCAGAGAGTGCGGGGAGGAGACTGGTCAGATCTCTGGGCTGGTAACACACAGTGACATGATGTGAGGGGGAGAGCAGGAGTATAATAGGGGCTGATGGTTCCCGATGTATGAGATACACCAGAGAGTTCAGGAGACTGGACAGATATAGGCAGCACGGATGGTGTTGTGGTTAGCATTACTGCCTCACAGCGCTGAGGTCATGGAATCGATCCCCACATGTGCAGAGTTTGTATATACTGGGTACTCCGGTTTCCTCCCACAATCCCAAAAAATACCGGTAGGTTATTTGGTTTCCAACAAAATAACCCCTAGAATGTCTGTGTGTGCGTGTACATGTGGTTAGGAATATAGAGTGTAAGCTCCACTGGGACAGCGACTGATGTCAGTGTTCTAATATTCTCCTTAAAGCGCTACAATAATAACACCAACACAGATATGCTAAAAACCAGATTTATTCTAAACAAGGAGGTTCATAAATTCCATTACAGCTAATACACTGAATAACCACAGATCACAGGACCATCGATGATATTACACTCCGAAATAAATACAGCTTTTTCATAATAGTTATAGACCACGGTGCATGCAATAGTCTGCAGTGGTGGACTCTACAGGTAGATCCTCGGAGTTGTTAGGATTTGTCCTTCGGTAACATGGCGAGAACTTCAATCTGAGGGCCCAAACTTGTGCATGAAGTACCCACCAAGACAGAACCCACTCTCTGTAATGAGTGTGGAGAGCGGGTACCAATCCGACGGGACTGTCCTCACTGATGGGAGGGTCTCCTCGGCCAAGCTACACTTAGCTTGTATGTGGGCCTCAAATCACTGGGACAGGCTTCCCTATTTCAGATGATGGTGCAAATCGGAGGCCAAGACATATGGAGACTGGTGGATATGTGGAGTTATCCCTGGTCTCAGTAGGCAACCTCGAGGTTAAGGAGGATTGGAAGGGGCATTGGGCCTCAGAGCCCAGTGTCATGCAATGTCCCAACGCTTCTGGAACAGAAGATGAACCTCGGTCAAAGTCGAGGCTTGGTTTGACACCTGAAATTGGTTGATATGGAAAGGTCGACAGGTATGGAAGGTAGTCACACGCAACCAGCTCCTAATTATCATTTTTTAACACTCTGTAACTTGGAAGTAAAGAATTGATTGGCTGCTGCGTTGTCACCTTCCTCTTTATCACTTCAACAATGCTTCGGAGCTGGGTCTAAGATCTAAGAGAAGAAAAGCCTTTTCTAAGCCTTAGCCGCAGAAGCCTCCGCACCTGAGAGAAGAAATATGCCATAGGGGCATGCGTCTGACTATAAAATGGGCGGTGGAATTTTTACTAGCATCGCAAACTAAGCACTTCATCACAAACTTAGCACTTCTCGGGTCAACATAGGTCAGGCTAAAGGTAATCAAATGCAGACTTTTTGTCCAGATGGAATGCTAGGTTTGCACAGGTAGGACTGTATATAGAGAAGCTGGGGGACACGTAATTAGGTATTGAACAATGGGACCTGGGTTAGCAGTAGCCGTAAAGATACCAAAAGGTATGTCCACTATATGCAGCTGTAAGAGAATAAAGACCACTCTATCTTGCAAAACTGACAGTGTTAGTACTCCCAGCACATGGAAATTGTTTCGTACCTGTGTGTATTCTCTCATGTATAATGAGGGAGGACTTTTGCGGAAAACATTTCCCACACACAGAACATGGAAATGGTCTCTCACCCGTGTGAGTCCTCTGATGTGTAACAAGATGTGATTTATGTGTAAAACATTTCCCACACTCTGCACATGCAAATGGTCTCTCACCTGTATGCAATCTCTGATGCATAACAAGAGATGACTTGTGTGTAAAACAATTCCCACACTCAGAGCAAGAAAATGGTCTCTCACCTGTGTGACTTCTCTGATGTCTAATAAGATATGATTTCTCTGTAAACTGTTTCCCACACTGAGCACATGGAAATGGCTTCTCACCTGTGTGACATCTCTGATGTGTAATAAGAGCTGCTCTCCGTGTAAAACATTTCCCACAGTCAGAACATGGAAATGGCATATCCCCTGTGTGATGTCTCTCATGTATAATAAGAGCTGCTCTCCGTGTAAAACATTTCTCACAGTCAGAACATGCAAATAGCTTCTCACCTCTGTGACTTCTCTGATGTGAAACAAGATTTGATTTATGTGCGAAACACATCCCACACTCAGAACAGTTAAATGGCTTCTCGTCTCTATGTATTCTCTCATGTATAATAAGAGTTGGTTTCTGTGTAAAACATTTCCCACAAGCAGAACATGGATATGGCTTCTCACCTGTGTGAAGCCTCTGATGTGCAACAAGACCTGTTTTCCGTGTAAAACATTTCCCACACTCAGAACATGTAAAAGGACTCTCACCTGGCTGATTGTTAATATGCTTTGAGTTCTCTGTAAAACATTTGGCGCCTATAGAACAGGGAAATAGCTTATCTACTGTAAGAGATGTAACAGATGCACCAATATCAGGGTAATCAGGAAAACATTTCCCCTGATTATAGGAACCAGGTGACACATCCGCACGGTGAGGTACTATAGGTATAAGGAGAGCAGGAAGGTTTTCTCCAGGAGACTCTCCTGTGATGTCATCATCTTCTAGTTTACAATCTGGAGATGAAATCAGATTTCCCTCCATGATATTCCTTGTGTTACATCCATCTGTTGGGAATAACGTTACAATATATCACCAATGTTTAGTGAAATGTCCCCATAAAACCTTTGTGATGTCACAATGTATAACTGAGCATCTGACATTTTAAGCTGCATTATATAGTCATGCGTCAGAAAAGAGACCCGATAGAGGGGTTATAAAAGGTTACATCTCATTCCCGGGACCCCGTCCTATGTTTGTGTAGGACGAGTCCTGCGATTGCAGGAAAACCTCCGCTGATTGGCAGGCCGAGGCCTTCGTGGTAATACTGTGAATACATTTGGATATATTTGTATCAAGGACAATATTGTTCACCTTGTGTCATAAATCTATATAATCCATGTTATCTCCTATATATTTAGGCAGATCTTTCAATCCTGTGTGTGTATAATGCTGGGTGGAGTTATGAACTCCGCCCCCCTCCCAGCGTTATACACAGAGCCCAGCAATACACAGATCTGGCCTGCCCTGTAAAGTACAGCACAGACAGCAGAGTCACCCACTGCCACACCTTTTGTAACATAGGAAGCGGGACCTTTTCGCAGCGTAATGTGTAGGGTGTAGAATATGATTTTTCTAGTGACTAAATAAATTGATTATGGGACTCTTTTCTTTAATTAAAATTTTTTTTTACTCACCTGTGCTGATATCTGTAGGGATTTCCTCCTCCTTACACTGCTGATCACCCCTCACATACGTCTCTTCTCCTCCCTCTGTATCTTCTGCCTTCATATCAGTCACATACGTCTTTTCATCTCCCTCTGTATCTTCTGCCTTCATATCAGTCACATACGTCTCTTCTCCTCCCTCTGTATCTTCTGCCTTCATATCAGTCACATACGTCTCTTCTCCTCCCTCTGTATCTTCTGCCTTCATATCAGTCACATACGTCTCTTCTCCTCCCTCTGTATCTTCTGCCTTCATATCAGTCACATACGTGTCTTCTCCTCTCTCTGTATCTTCTGCCATCATATCAGTCACATACGTCTCTTCTTCTCCCTCTGTATCTTCTGCCTTCATATCAGTCACATACGTCTCTTCTTCTCCCTCTGTATCTTCTGCCTTCATATCAGCCACATACGTCTCTTCTCCTCCCTCTGTATCTTCTGCCTTCATATCAGTCACATACGTCTCTTCTTCTCCTCCCTCTGTATCTTCTGCCTTCATATCAGTCACATACGTCTCTTCTTCTCCCTCTGTACCTTCTGCCTTCATATCAGTCACATACGTCTCTTCTTCTCCCTCTGTACCTTCTGCCTTCATATCAGTCACATACATCTCTTCTTCTCCCTCTGTATCTTCTGCCTTCATATCAGTCACATACGTCTCTTCTTCTCCCTCTGTATCTTCTGCCTTCATATTAGTCACATACGTCTCTTCTTCTCCCTCTGTACCTTCTGCCTTCATATCAGTCACATACGTCTCTTCTTCTCCCTCTGTACCTTCTGCCTTCATATCAGTCACATACATCTCTTCTTCTCCCTCTGTATCTTCTGCCTTCATATCAGTCACATACGTCTCTTCTTCTCCCTCTGTATCTTCTGCCTTCATATTAGTCACATACGTCTCTTCTTCTCCCTCTGTACCTTCTGCCTTCATATCAGTCACATACGTCTCTTCTTCTCCCTCTGTACCTTCTGCCTTCATATCAGTCACATACGTCTCTTCTTCTCCCTCTGTACCTTCTGCCTTCATATCAGTCACATACGTCTCTTCTTCTCCCTCTGTACCTTCTGCCTTCATATCAGTCACATACATCTCTTCTTCTCCCTCTGTACCTTCTGCCTTCATATCAGTCACATACGTCTCTTCTCCCTCTGTATCTTCTGCCTTCGTATCAGTCACATACGTCTCTTCTTCTCCCTCTGTATCTTCTGCCTTCATATCAGTCACATATGTCTCTTCTCCTCCCTCTGTACCTTCTGCCTTCATATCAGTCACATACGTCTCTTCTTCTCCCTCTGTAACTTCTGCCTTTATATCAGTCACATACGTCTCTTCTTCTCCCTCTGTATCTTCTGCCTTCATATCAGTCACATACGTCTCTTCTCCTCCCTCTGTATCTTCTGCCTTCATATCAGTCACATACGTCTCTTCTTCTCCCTCTGTATCTTCTGCCTTCATATCAGTCACATACGTCTCTTCTCCCTCTGTATCTTCTGCCTTCATATCAGTCACATACGTCTCTTCTTCTCCCTCTGTATCTTCTGCCTTCATATCAGTCACATATGTCTCTTCTCCTCCCTCTGTACCTTCTGCCTTCATATCAGTCACATACGTCTCTTCTTCTCCCTCTGTAACTTCTGCCTTCATATCAGTCACATACGTCTCTTCTTCTCCCTCTGTATCTTCTGCCTTCATATCAGTCACATACGTCTCTTCTCCTCCCTCTGTATCTTCTGCCTTCATATCAGTCACATACGTCTCTTCTTCTCCCTCTGTACCTTCTGCCTTCATATCAGTCACATACGTCTCTTCTTCTCCCTCTGTATCTTCTGCCTTCATATCAGTCACATACGTCTCTTCTTCTCCCTCTGTACCTTCTGCCTTCATATCAGTCACATACGTCTCTTCTTCTCCCTCTGTATCTTCTGCCTTCATATCAGTCACATACGTCTCTTCTTCTCCCTCTGTACCTTCTGCCTTCATATCAGTCACATACGTCTCTTCTTCTCCCTCTGTACCTTCTGCCTTCATATCAGTCACATACGTCTCTTCTTCTCCCTCTGTATCTTCTGCCTTCATATCAGCCACATACGTCTCTTCTTCTCCCTCTGTATCTTCTGCCTTCATATCAGTCACATACGTCTCTTCTTCTCCTCCCTCTGTATCTTCTGCCTTCATATCAGTCACATACGTCTCTTCTTCTCCCTCTGTATCTTCTGCCTTCATATCAGTCACATACGTCTCTTCTTCTCCCTCTGTACCTTCTGCCTTCATATCAGTCACATACGTCTCTTCTTCTCCCTCTGTATCTTCTGCCTTCATATCAGTCACATACGTCTCTTCTTCTCCCTCTGTACCTTCTGCCTTCATATCAGTCACATACGTCTCTTCTTCTCCCTCTGTACCTTCTGCCTTCATATCAGTCACATACGTCTCTTCTTCTCCCTCTGTATCTTCTGCCTTCATATCAGCCACATACGTCTCTTCTTCTCCCTCTGTATCTTCTGCCTTCATATCAGTCACATACGTCTCTTCTTCTCCCTCTGTACCTTCTGCCTTCATATCAGTCACATACGTCTCTTCTTCTCCCTCTGTACCTTCTGCCTTCATATCAGTCACATACGTCTCTTCTTCTCCCTCTGTATCTTCTGCCTTCATATCAGCCACATACGTCTCTTCTCCTCCCTCTGTATCTTCTGCCTTCATATCAGTCACATACGTCTCTTCTTCTCCTCCCTCTGTATCTTCTGCCTTCATATCAGTCACATACGTCTCTTCTTCTCCCTCTGTATCTTCTGCCTTCATATCAGTCACATACGTCTCTTCTTCTCCCTCTGTACCTTCTGCCTTCATATCAGTCACATACGTCTCTTCTTCTCCCTCTGTATCTTCTGCCTTCATATCAGTCACATACGTCTCTTCTTCTCCCTCTGTACCTTCTGCCTTCATATCAGTCACATACGTCTCTTCTTCTCCCTCTGTACCTTCTGCCTTCATATCAGTCACATACGTCTCTTCTTCTCCCTCTGTATCTTCTGCCTTCATATCAGCCACATACGTCTCTTCTTCTCCCTCTGTATCTTCTGCCTTCATATCAGTCACATACGTCTCTAGTTCTCCCTCTGTATCTTCTGCCTTCATATCAGTCACATACGTCTCTTCTTCTCCCTCTGTACCTTCTGCCTTAATGTTAATCATGTAGTCCTACATAAGCAGCAATAAAATATATTTCAGAATATTTGGATGTATTCTAATTTTGTACAGATCATATAGTGACAGTCACTGTGGTATATTAGGGAGACCCTACATCCCACCTATCTGATCCCCCGGTGTTACTGTATAACGTCCCATTCCCAGCAGTCACCTCTCCGGTCACATCCCCCGATGTTACTCTATAATGCCCCATTCCCAGCAGTCACCTCTCCTGTCACATCCCCCGGTGTTACTGTATAACGCCCCATTCCCAGCAGTCACCTCTCTGGTCACATCCCCCGGTGTTACTGTATAACGTCCCATTCCCAGCAGTCACCTCTCCGGTCACATCCCCCGGTGTTACTGTATAACGTCCCATTCCCAGCAGTCACCTCTCCGGTCACATCCCCCGGTGTTACTGTATAACGCCCCATTCCCAGCAGTCACCTCTCCTGTCACATCCCCCGGTGTTACTGTATAACGCCCCATTCCCAGCAGTCACCTCTCCGGTCACATCCCCCGGTGTTACTGTATAACGTCCCATTCCCAGCAGTCACCTCTCCAGTCACATCCCCCGGTGTTACTGTATAACGCCCCATTCCCAGCAGTCACCTCTCCAGTCACATCCCCCCGGTGTTACTGTATAACATCCCATTCCCAGCAGTCACCTCTCCGGTCACATCCCCCGGTGTTACTGTATAACGTCCCATTCCCAGCAGTCACCTCTCCGGTCACATCCCCCAGTGTTACTGTATAACGTCCCATTCCCAGCAGTCACCTCTCCGGTCACATCCCCCGGTGTTACTGTATAACGTCCCATTCCCAGCAGTCACCTCTCCTGTCACATCCCCCGAAGTTACCGTATAATGTCCCATTCCCAGCAGTCACCTCTCCGGGCACATCCCCCGGTGTTACTGTATAACGTCCCATTCCCAGCAATCACCTCTCCGGTCACATCCCCCAGTGTTACTGTATAACGTCCCATTCCCAGCAGTCACCTCTACGGTCACATCCCCCGGTGTTACTGTATAACGTCCCATTCCCAGCAGTCACCTCTCTGGTCACGTCCCCCGGTGTTACTGTATAACGTCCCATTCCCAGCAGTCACCTCTCCGGTCACGCCCCCCGGTGTTACTGTATAACGTCCCATTCCCAGTAGTCACCTCTCCGGTCACATCCCCCGGTGTTACTGTATGACGTCCCATTCCCAGCAGTCACCTCTCCGGTCACGTCCCCCGGTGTTACTGTATAACGTCCCATTCCCAGCAGTCACCTCTCCGGTCATATCCCCCGGTGTTACTCTATAACGTCCCATTCCCAGCAGTCACCTCTCCGGTCACATCCCCCGGTGTTACTGTATAACGTCCCATTCTCAGCAGTCACATCCCCCGGTGTTACTGTATAACGTGCCATTCCCAGCAGTCACCTCTCCGGTCACGTCCCCCGGTGTTACTGTATAACGTCCCATTCCCAGCAGTCACCTCTCCGGTCACATCCCCCGGTGTTATTGTATAACGTCCCATTCCCAGCAGTCACCTCTCCGGTCACATCCCCCGGTGTTACTGTATAACGTCCCATTCCCAGCAGTCACCTCTCCGGTCACGTTCCCCGGTGTTACTGTATAACGTCCCATTCCCAGCAGTCACCTCTCCGGTCACGTTCCCCGGTGTTACTGTATAACGTCCCATTCCCAGCAGTCACCTCTCCGGTCACATCCCCCGGTGTTACTGTATAACGTCCCATTCCCAGCAGTCACCTCTCCTGTCACATCCCCCGGTGTTACTGTATAACGTCCCATTCCCAGCAGTCACCTCTCCGGTCACGTCCCCCGGTGTTACTGTATAACGTCCCATTCCCAGCAGTCACCTCTCCGGTCACGTCCCCCCGGTGTTAATGTATAACGTCCCATTCCCAGCAGTCACCTCTCCGGGCACGTCCCCCGGTGTTACTGTATAACGTCCCATTCCCAGCAGTCACCTCTCCGGGCACGTCCCCCGGTGTTACTGTATAACGTCCCATTCCCAGCAGTCACCTCTCCGGTCACGTCCCCCGGTGTTACTGTATAACGTCCCATTCCCAGCAGTCACATCTCCGGTCACGTCCCCCGGTGTTACTGTATAACGTCCCATTCCCAGCAGTCACCTCTCCGGTCACATCCCCCGGTGTTACTGTATAACGTCCCATTCCCAGCAGTCACCTCTCCTGTCACATCCCCCGGTGTTACTGTATAACGTCCCATTCCCAGCAGTCACCTCTCCGGGCACGTCCCCCGGTGTTACTGTATAACGTCCCATTCCCAGCAGTCACCTCTCCGGGCACGTCCCCCGGTGTTACTGTATAACGTCCCATTCCCAACAGTCACCTCTCCGGGCACGTCCCCCGGTGTTACTGTATAACGTCCCATTCCCAGCAGTCACCTCTCCGGTCACGTCCCCCGGTGTTACTGTATAACGTCCCATTCCCAGCAGTCACCTCTCCGGTCACGTCCCCCGGTGTTACTGTATAACGTCCCATTCCCAGCAGTCACCTCTCCGGTCACATCCCCCGGTGTTACCATATAACGTCCCATTCCCAGCAGTCACCTCTACGGTCACGTCCCCCGGTGTTACTGTATAACGTCCCATTCCCAGCAGTCACCTCTCCGGTCACGTCCCCCGGTGTTACTGTATTACGTCCCATTCCCAGCAGTCACCTCTCCGGTCACGTCCCCCGGTGTTACTGTATAACGTCCCATTCCCAGCAGTCACCTCTCCGGTCACATCTCCCGGTGTTACTGTATAACGTCCCATTCCCAGCAGTCACCTCTCTCCGGTCACATCCCCCGGTGTTACTCTATAATGTCCCATTCCCAGCAGTCACCTCTCCGGTCACGTCCCCCGGTGTTACTGTATAACGTCCCATTCCCAGCAGTCACCTCTCCGGGCACGTCCCCCGGGGTTACTGTATAACGTCCCATTCCCAGCAGTCACCTCTCCGGTCACATCCCCCGGTGTTACTGTAGAACGTCCCATTCCCAGCAGTCACCTCTCCGGTCACATCCCCCGGTGTTGCTGTATAACGTCCCATTCCCAGCAGTCACCTCTCCGGTCACATCCCCCGGTGTTACTGTATAACGTCCCATTCCCAGCAGTCACCTCTCCGGTCACATCCCCCATTGTTACTGTATAATGTCCCATTCCCAGCAGTCACCTCTCCAGTCAGCAGCTGAATGATCTTGTTGGTGAGTTCCAGGATCTTCTGGTCATTGTGCCTCTCATGTATCAGTGAGTGAGGTGGAGGCACCGTGATGGGGCTCTGGGTCCTGCTCAGTCCTCCTGACACACGGGGACGGCTGCTGGGTGTCTCACACTCACCGGATGTCTTCTTCACTACTCTGTAACCCTGGGTATTGGGAGACATAAAATATCATTATATACAATCCCAGATCCACCTCACCTCCACGGTCATGTCCCAGTTTAATTACTATAGATATAAGTGATGTCACTGTCACCTCCCCAGTCACGTCCCTGTATTATTTCTATAGATATAAGTGATGTCACTGTCACCTCCCCGGTCACATCCCAGTATTATTACTATAGATATAAGTGATGTCACTGTCACCTCCCTGTATTATTACTATAGATATAAGTGATGTCACAGTCACCTCCCTGTATTATTACTATAGATATAAGTGATGTCACTGTCACCTCCCCGGTCACGTCCCTGTATTATTACTATAAATATAAGTGATGTCACTGTCCCCTCCCCGGTCACGTCCCTGTATTATTCCTATAGATATAAGTGATGTCACTGTCACCTCCCCGGTCACGTCCCTGTATTATTACTATAGATATAAGTGATGTCACTGTCACCTCCCCGGTCATGTCCCTGTATTATTACTATAGATATAAGTGATGTCACTGTCACCTCTCCGGTCGCGTCCCTGTATTATTACTATAGATATAAGTGATGTCACTGTCATCTCCGCGGTCACGTCCCTGTATTATTACTATAGATATAAGTGATGTCACCTCCCCGGTCACGTCCCTGTATTATTACTATAGATATAAGTGATGTCACTGTCACCTCCCTGGTCACATCCCTGTATTATTACTATAGATGTAAGTGATGTCACTGTCACCTCCCCGGTCACGTCCCTGTATTATTACTATAGATATAAGTGATGTCACCTCCTCGGTCACATCCCTGTATTATTACTATAGATATAAGTGATGTCATTGTCACATCCCTGTATTATTACTATAGATATAAGTGATGTCACTGTCACCTCCCTGATCACGTCCCTGTATTATTACTTTTGATATAAGTGATGTCACTGTCACCTCCCCGGTCACGTCCCTGTATTATTACTATAGATATAAGTGATGTCACTGTCACCTCCCCGGTCACGTCCCTGTATTATTACTATAGATATAAGCAGGGGCGGATCCAGGATAAAATGACAGGGGGGGCATCATGATAAAAGAGGGTTTAGGTGGGGGAGGGCCAGTGTTAGTGGTGCCAGTGTACATGCTAAGAGAGCGGCAGAGAGAGGGTGGGAATGGGATTAAAAATAGGCCCTGGCATTTAAAGTACGCAGGCCCACCATGGCAACAAAAGTGAAGGATGTTGTTGTGCGTGCTCCGAAGGAGCACTCTGGAAAAGGGGGTGTGGCCACTCAACAGGGGGCATGTCCTTGAGTGTAGTGTACAACACTATATACAACTTCTACACATTATGCAACAAAATACTAGACCCCATTATACTTGCCCCTTACACATGATGCCAAATGGAATGAGCCAAAATTCACATAATGCCACACGGATTGTGTCAAAATTCACATAATGCCACACGGATTGAGCCAAAATTTACATAATAACACACGGATTGAGCCAAAATTCACATAATGCCAAGTGGATTGAGCCAAAATTCACATAATGCCACATGGATTGTGTCAAAATTCACATAATGCCACATGGATTGAGCCAAAATTCACATAATGCCAAATGGATTGAGCCAAAATTCACATAATGCCTAATGGATTGAGCCAAAATTCACATAATGCCACAAGGATTGTGTCAAAATTCACATAATGCCACATTGATTGTGTCAAAATTCACATAATGCCACACGGATTGAGCCAAAATTCACATAATGCCAAATGGATTGAGCCAAAATTCACATAATGCCAAATGGATTGAGCTAAAATTCACATAATGCCAAATGGATTATGTCAAAATTCACATAATGCCAAATGGATTGTGTCAAAATTCACATAATGCCACATGGATTGTGTCAAAATTCACATAATGCCAAATGGATTGAGGCAAAATTCACATAATGCCTCACGGTTTGAGCCAAATTCATAAGATGCCATATGAATTGAGCCAAAATTCACGTAATGCCACACGGATTGAGCCAAATTCATAAAATGCCACACGGATTGAGCCAAATTCATAAAATGCCATATGGATTGAGCCAAAATTCACATAATGCCACACGGATTGAGCCAAATTCATAAAATGCCATATGGATTGAGCCAAAATTCACATAATGCCACACAGATTGAGCCAAAATTCACATAATGCCACACGGATTGAGAAAAAATTCACATAATGCCATACGGATTGAGCCAGAATTCACATAATGCCACACAGATTAAGACAAAATTCACAATACGCTTCATAAACAGGGACATTGTCCACCAAAGGCGCCCATTAAACATTTACACCATAATGTCCATTGCACGTTAAGTTACATGGCATGATGTCCATTATATATTATGCCAAACACCATAATGCCTATTAAAAATTATGCTACATACAGTAAGTGCTACTTATCTACATGCTCATTGCCAAGGGTTCCATGCTCATTGCCAGAGGTTCCATGCTCGTTGCCATGTGGGATTACATGCTCATTGCCAACGGGGAATACATGCTCTTGGTAAATGGGGGACAGCCGCCGGCAGGCAGAAGTGATAGCCACTGACAGTGGCAGAGCCTGGCTGTATTCCGAGCACTGCAGGTCCCAGCTATTTGAAATAATACCCCTTTCACACCATAAAATGCATTCCCAGGTTGGCCCCTTTTACACCAGCCTAGTCCCTGCATTTTCTGGTGTGAGGGGGAGAAAAAACCACCCCTCCCCCCTATAACCATTTATCTCATTTAACCGGCTATATCTTTGGAACTAACTGACCCATTTACATGAGACAAGTATCATATTGAAGAACTTTTGAGTGGGCTTTGAATGATTTTGGTCCAGTAAAACTGGAACGTTTGGTTCCAGAGTAATCTGCCCTCAAAGAACATAAACAGCCATGAAATTACATTTCAAAAATAAAAACATCGATTTACACGCTATATCTCTGGAACCGATTGACCGATATAGACCATCCTGGTATCATATTGAAGGCCCAGCGATTTGGAATTGAATAACATCAATCACAAGCTCCTGTGATGCCAGGGGGGGAACTGGCAGCTGTCGGAACCGGGTGGGGGTCGGATTTGACGGGTCCCATATTATCCTATGGGGAAAAAATGTTACAGGTTTGCCAGGCGATATCTCCGGTTCCCGGGGGGCTAGAGACATGGGGCTGGGCTCGTTGGAAAGCTCTGGTCCTCATCTACAAAATAAATGACAGGGGGGGCACGTGCCCGGGTGCCCCCCCCCTGAATCCGCCACTGGATATAAGTGATGTCACTGTCACCTCCCCGGTCACGTCCTTGTATTATTACTATAGATATAAGTGATGTCACTGTCACCTCCCCGGTCACATTCCTGTATTATTACTATAGATATAAGTGATGTCACTGTCACCTCCCCGGTCACATTCCTGTATTATTACTATAGATATAAGTGATGTCACTGTCACCTCCCCGGTCAGCAGGTAGATAATCTCCAGGGTGATAGTTATTATCCTCTCAGTCCTGGGATTCCTGTCCGTGTCCATCCTCAGGGAATCAGTGAGAATACAGAACGTGTGACGTGTAATAAAGACTCCGGTTCCGACTTCCGGTTCCGGTCTTGATGTAGGCGGCTGCGGCTAGCGATACCTCCGCTGCATCCCCGGAGCCATCCGTCCCCCTGCTCCCCCCGAGCACCAGAGAAACCCTCCACCTGACTCCGGAGCCGGCCGAGAAGACCCCGCCGAGCAGAGAGCCGCGCGATCGCGGCCATCACCCACACCGCAAGACGCCGCGGCGAGCTGCGAGCTGCGGCCTGTGTCGGGACACACCACGCTGGGCACCGGACACAGCGCGTGCACCCGGCCCCGCCGCACAGGTACACCCAGCCCACGGAGCCCCTCGCCAACAACCCCAGACAGAAGGTGGCGGCCCCGCTATGCACAGAGCCGCACTGCTGTAAACTACAACTCACGTGCTGGGGAAACGCTGCCTCACACCACGCCGGCCATTAGAAGCCAGACATATCCTCCAGCTATACGTACTGCTGACCACCTGTCAGGGCCACATAACATTTACAACAGGCTTCCCACGACCTGCAGAAATACCTGCCAGCAGAAACAGTAATAAAGATTACTGATAGAAAACGCTAATGACTCTTTCACTGGGGACAGATTGCCTATAGATCCGGTGCATTACAGAGGGCAGAGCCCGCAAGACAGGACATAACAGGCCACAAACCCCGGCCTATACAGCACTCATATTTTCACCTCAGGCGGTGGATGGAGAGATTCCTCTCCCCACAGATGCCGAGGAAGTCACAGAAACCAGAAGAAAAGAGGGCCAAGTCCAGCTCCAGATCACAGTCATTATCCAGATCCAAGATGGCCGCTGCACGCGACAAGACAGGGGATTCAGCTTCCCAGGTACTGTTCTCCCAAACCTCTGACACCCAAGAGGGACCCCCTGTCACTTATTCTGAAGTGGTAAAGGCTATACAAGAAACTATGGGCCCCCTGATGGAAGCACAGGCAGCTAAATTTAACATCGCCATAAAAGACGTCACAGCACAGTTGAAACAGGTAGCACAGACGCAACATGCCACTGAATGCAGGGTGGGAGAGCTTTTTCAAGACGTATCTACACTCAAAGAATCCTCTTCCAACCTCCAACAAACTTGCTATGACCTTCAAAATTAGATCGACGATCTTGAAAACAGATCGAGAAGGAACAACCTGAGGATCGTGGGGCTGGATGAGAACATTAAGGGCCCTGACTTATATAAATTCCTACAAATTTCCCTGCCTGAGATGTTACAGATATCAGACCAATGTGGCGACATGGTGGTCGAAAGAGCACACCGCCTGGGCCCGACACGCACCACGAGGGGAAATAGACCGAGGGTTGTAATATTTCGATGTCTAAATTACCTACACAAGGACGCTATATGGTCGGCATCCAGAAGACACCGAGACCTGACATGGAATGACGCCAAAATATTCATATTCCAGGACTACTCTGCGGAGGTAACTCGGGCCCGCAAGGAGTTCACCCCAATATGCACAAAATTATTCAACGCAAAAAGGAAATTTGCGCTTCTTTATCCAGCCAGATTGAGACTATTCGAGGGGGACAAAGTCAAGGACTTCACTTCAGCTGCTGACGCAGACCGTTACCTCGCTGAACAGGAAGAAACACCTGAGACTGGTCCTGACTCCCAGGGGACATCCGCTTCTGGGAACTAAGAAGTTCGGTAAAGTAGTTAATACTGAGGACTGATGAGAGGCGCATATGGTTTGTTAAGATCTGCTAAACTACACGGCAGATTTTCATACTTTGGGACGCCCTTTAATCTATACTGCCGGTTGGTAGAATGAAACATTGCCCTCTAAATTTACGTTAATACTGCGGCAAATTATAAGTTATGTTATAATGTATGTTAGATAAGAGTATTTGAAAAGACAATATTTGTAGCCTATATAAGTAAGGGAAGCTACCAGACACAACACAAAATTATTTAATTCAAACACTTTTGGTTGCCTAACTATTTAATTCTTCTCTGTTCCATTGTTACAGTTAGAATGGGGACCTAAAGATATATAACACCATTAGTTAACCTAAGTTACTATGGGGGAGATTTATGGGGGGATTTAGGGGGGGGATGGGGGGGGGAGGGGATCTCGTTAGGAGATATCGTTAGATAGGAGGGTGTTGAGTACGGAAGTACTGATTAGAATACTTTCTGACCCCCACGGGAGCCACGGCTCCACGATGGGAGGTCTTGCTGTTTTTGTGTTTTTTGTGATGTCTGTGTCTTGTTTCTCCCCAGTATGTCTCTTTCCTTCCATGTGTCTTCCCCTGGTGTTTTTAGGGTACGAGGTACTGCGACAGTGATATGTGTAAAGCTATGTGATGCTAATGCTTAAAGTAGGCTCACTGAATGTGGGCGGATTCAATACCCCTGCTAAACGCAGGAAAGTATTAACATATTTAAACAAAATGTCCTTGGATATAGCCTTCCTGCAGGAAACTCACCTTATCCCACGTGAGATACTAAAACTTAATATGCTAAGATGGTCAGTGATGGCATCGGCATCATTTAACTCTAAATCGCGGGGAGTGGTGATTCTTATCAGGAATGCTATTAATCATCCCATAACGTCGACTGAGATTGATGAAAATGGTAGATATGTGATTGTGAATGTAACAGTACAGGATGTGCCATACACTTTGTGTAACATTTATGCCCCCAATACTAACCCCCGTGGGTTCTACGCGTCCCTGGTTGCCAAGCTTGAATCTATGCAAACCCATTCTCTGATCCTGGGGGGGGACTTCAACGTGGTGGCATCACAGACATTAGATAGGAATACGCCCATTTCCAAACACAACCGCCACCCAGACAACACCATAGCTTCTCTTTGTGATCAATTTCAGTTGATCGACTCCTGGCGTTCATGCTATCCAGTGGAAAAGGACTACACGTGTCTATCTGCCGCTCATGGTACCCTTTCCAGATTAGACTACATATTGATCCCTCGCCATATGTTTCCTAAGGTTGCTGACGCCAAAATAGAAACAATTAGCATCTCTGACCATGCTTTATGCTGGGTCCAGCTTGCCGCCCAGGTTGACAAAGGCCCGATCCGCCAATGGCGCTTCCCAGCCTACCTGGCAAACTCCATTCAATTCAGAGCCATGCTGGAGGCGGCGTGGATGGACTTCAAACATAATCATGCGGAGTTGGAAACCACAGATCCTCTATTATTTTGGCAAACTTCTAAGGCTGTGCTAAGGGGCAATATTATGTCCTACTGTAAAAAAAGGGACAGAGACCTAGACAAAAAATACCTAGAAGCCCAATCCCAACTGACTCAATCCTACTCTAATTTTAAAAACAACCCTACAGGAGCTAATAAAACATGCTACTATAAAGACAAAACAATATTTGATAATGTTCTGGCGGGCATAGAAAAGAAATTTAGTTTTCATAGAAACAGTAAATTTCACCGCTTTGACAACAAGGCGGGGAAATTGCTATCACATTTGTTGGCAGGCAGACGCCCCCCCACGATAGTGAAATCTATCAAAGACCCAATAGGAACATTAAAAAAATCAAATGCTGACATATCTAAGGTATTTTTCGATTTCTACTCCTCCCTTTATGCCGCTCCCACAATAGATATAGAGGCCAAAAATAATTTCTGGACAAATCTTCAAATACCCGCCCTTTCCCAGGCTCAAAAGGAATCCTTGGTTGCCCCCGTGACAACAGAGGAAATCCAATCGACAATAGTGGGACTTAAGACCGGAAAATCCCCAGGACCAGATGGGTTCGCCAATGAATACTTTAAAATATTGGCTCCTAAATTGGCCCCCCCCTTGACAGCAATGTTCAATGAGATTATAGTAGGGAGAGCCCTCCCTCTACATTTTAACTCGGCAGTAGTACGACTTTTACCCAAACCAGGTAGGGATACGGAGGACCCCAGTTCCTACCGCCCCATATCATTGTTAAACACCGACTACAAGTTACTTACCAAGATTATGGCGGACAGGCTTAAGCTGATCCTTCCCCATCTGGTCCATCCAGACCAGTCCGGATTTATTTGGGGTCGCCAGTCGGTGGTGAATATTAGAAAATTACTGGCTGTAATGGAGTGGCTTCGAGCCCACCCATCCGGGGAGCAGAACGTAGTTCTGTCCCTGGATGCGGAGAAAGCTTTTGACCTAATTTCATGGGATCATGTATTCGAAACACTCCACAGATTTGGGGCCCCCCTCAATTTATGACTCTGCTTAAAACTTTATACACAAACCCAGCCACGCAAATCCTCAATAATGGTTTCCTCTCACAACCATTCTATACAAAACGTGGCACCCGGCAGGGTTGCCCATTGTCCCCATTAATATTTGCCCTGGCTTTGGAACCACTGGCCATAGCCCTTAGAGCATCCCATGCATATACTGGAATCAAAATTGGTGGAGAGGAAACTAAATTAGCCCTATTCGCCGACGACATGTTGGTTTTTCTATCAAACCCAAAGGAGACTATCCCCGTGATAGTTACATTGATAGAACAATTTGGATCATTTTCTGGTTTTAAGGTAAACTATAATAAATCTGAGGCGATGATTCTCTCTGGCCCCAAACTTTCGCCAACCATAGACTCCCCATTAGCCCAGTTCTCTATAGCAAAAAACACAATGAAATATTTAGGTATCCGCGTGCCCCACTCTGTATCTGAAATATACTCGGCTAATTTTCGACCTGTGATAGCGGAAATCTCCGCACTGCTCCATAGATGGACCACCCTTCCCCTCTCAACGATGGGAAGGGCGGCGGTCATCAAAAGCATAGCATTCCCTAAGTTAGCATACCTGTTACAAATGATACCACTATCCCTTACCAAACAAGACTGCGCCATAGTCAGGACAGTTTTTTCTAAGTTCTTATGGGCTGGCAAAAAACCGAGAGTTGCTTACGCAAAATTACAGCTTCCTAGATCCGAGGGGGGACTCAATATTCCGGACCCGGCAACATTTAGCAGGGCAGTTTTCTTTAGATATATAACAGACTGGGGCTGGCAACACTCAACCTTTACCAACCGAGTCCTTGAGGAAGCACTATTTGCCCCATACTCACCAATAGCATTAATACACACACCTAGGAAAATGATCAGTCAGGGCATAAAAGAAAACATTTTATTCAGAGACACTTACAAGGCATGGATATACACGAACAAAACATTGAGAAGATCCCCCCAGGTTTCAAGGTTTATAACATTTTGGGGTAATCCCGGGTTTCCCCCCGGAATGGACAACCCTCAGTTTCTGGCATGGAGGAAAGCTGGTTTGGCGGCGATCAGGGATGTGTACGACCCGGGAGGCCACCTCATGTCGTTTGCAGACCTAAGAGAAAAGTACAAATTACCACAAAACCACTTCTTCATGTTTCTACAAATAAGGCACCTGATTCAGTCCCTTCCCCCGGCTGGTCCGGAGGGAGCGGAGACTGACCCAATTGCCACCATCATGTCACTAGCTCGTACAGGAACTTACAGGCTAAGATACTACTACGCTGTGGCCGAACTCACAGATGGGAGCAAGAAATGGAATAGAACTCTAAATGCCTGGAAATTAGAGATTCCCTCGATCCCGGAATGTGGGGAGGTCCTGAAACACTGCCAACAGACCATGAAATATTTACACTCAGCATCTCTCCAGGAGGTGCACTGGAAGATATTAAATAGGGCATATGTGGCCCCAATACAGAGAGCACACATGGTACCCGGTGCGCCAGACTCTTGCACCAAATGTGGTCAGAGACGGGCCACCTTTTTTCACAATCTTTGGCAGTGTGGCAGGATATCCACATATTGGAATAAACTGATAATGTTTATAAACAACACCTTCCAATTAAAAGTAGTAAAAAATCCCACGGCATGCTTACTCTTGGTATTGAAAGATTGGGATTGGGGAGGCCGGAAAAAAGCCTTGCTACCAGTAATAACGGTGATATTAGGAATAGCAAAAAAACTAATTATGAAATACTGGATCAAAAGATCAGCACCCTCCATACTTGAAACAAAAAACACGATACTAAACATCCTATACATGGAGAGGCAGGCCACATTACCGGATATAGAAACTGGCGTTACGAGGTTTTATAATAAATGGGGACCCTACATCGAGTCCTTGCCCAGCTCCACACAATCACAAATTCTGAGCATGTATGAAAACACATCGTGGTATTTGGTACGACAACTGAGTCACACATGTCAACCCATCCAACCACTATAGCTGGAAGAAGGTGTTTGAAGTATTAAGGCAAAACATGGTATAGCCTCTAGAAGTATCTTTTAGAAACTAAACGCAGTAGCCTTATTACCCACCCTTTCCCATACCTTCCCTTTGTCTTGTCCAGTTTGTCCAAGATAAAATATTAGTTTCTATAGTATATGGAATTGGAACTGAAGGCGAGTAATATACTTTATGCCACTTAAAGTAGTATTATTATATAATTATAAATATACATCTATTATGGCTCTATATTCTTATACGTCTAATTTTACACAATTCCAGATGTTTGCATTTTTGTATGTTTGTAATTTTGTTAAAGAGGAAAATAATGAAAATGTGGTCACCCTGCGTGGTGTACTTCTGTCTAACAAGGAGTGATTTGTCGCCTTGATTTATGACATCTAATAACCTGTGACTTTCTCAATAAAACGTTTTTGAAAAAAAAAAAAAAAAAAGACTCCGGTTCCTCACAGCTGGAGCGCCTAGGAATAAATATAATACATATAGCACGTCACAGAGAGCACATGTAACACAGATATGTAACACAGAGTCACCAGTAAGTCCCCCTGTATAATAACAACAACAGGACACCACAGGCTGCTCCCCCTGTATAATGATAGCAGGATACCACAGGCTGCTCCCCCTGTATAACAATAATAACAGGACCCCATAGGTTGCTCCCTCTGTATAATAACAGTACACCACATGCTGCTCTCCCAGTATCATAATACTAGGACACAACAGGCTGCTCCCCCTGTATAATAATAACAACAGGAAACCACAGGCTGCTCCCCCTGTATAATAATAACATGACACCACAGACTGCTCCCCCTGTATAATAATAAAAGGACACCACATGCTGCTCTCCCTGTATAATAATAACAACAGGACACTACAGGCTTCTCCCCCTGTATACTAATAACAATACACTACAGGCTGCTCTCCTGTATAATAATAACAACAGGACACCGCAGGCTGCTACCCCTGCATAATAATAACAGGACACCACAGGCTGCTCCTCCTGTTTAATAATAATAATAGGACACCACAGGCTGCTCACCCTGCACAATAATAACAATAACGGCACCACAGGCTGCTCCCCCTGTATAATAATAACAGGACACCACAGGCTGCTCTCCTTGTATAATAATAACAGGACACCACAGGCTGATCCTCCTGTATAATAATAGGACACCACAGGCTGCTCCCCCTGTATAATAATAATGGGACACCACAGTCTGCTCCCCCTGTATAATAATAACATGACACCATAGGCTGCTCCCCCTGTATAATAATAGAACACCTCAGGCTGCTTCCCCTGTATAATAATAACAGGACACCACAGGCTGCTCACCCTGCACAATAATAACAGGACACCACAGGCTGCTCCCCCTGTAAAATAATAACAGTACACACCACAGTCTGCTCCCTATGTATAGTAGGGCACAACAGGCCCCACCTGTATAGTGAGACACTACATGCTGCTCCCGCAGTACAGTACCTGGTCCCTGCGGCCTCAGCGATGAACATTTGATTTGTGTTGCAAAAATCAACAGAAAGGTCCTTCCTGCGTGTGGAACGCATAACCCGGAAGAGGGATGGAACACAAGCACCGGATGTTGCCTGGAAATCTGTCCCTTCATGAATAACTTCCGTATCTGCGTTTCACCTCTTGTATGTGCGTTCCACCTGGCTTCCGGTTTATGTTTTTGTGCTGGCGGGGATTGTCTCCTACCGCGGCCGCTTTTGGTGACACCCGGTATCTATATGTATGACTGATATAAATGGAGCAGCCTTGGTTGTCTTGCTATACAGGGCAGCAGCTTGTGGTGTCCTTTTGTACAGGGGGTGCAGTCTTTGGTGTCCTGCTATTGAGGGGGAGCAGCATTTGGTGTTCTGCTATACAGGGGGAGTGGCCTGTGGTGTAGCCTACTATACAGAGCGAGTGGCACTATGTCCTACTATACAAGGGGAGCAGCCTGTCATGTCCTATTATACAGGAGGAGCGGCCTGTGGTGTCCTTGCTATACAGGGGGAGCGGCCTTTGGTGTTCTTGCTATACAGGGGAGCAGGCTGTGGTGTCCTGTTGTACAGGGGGAGCGGTCTGTGGAGTCCCTACTCTACAGGGGGGGGGAGCAGCCTGTGGTGTCCTACTCTACAGGGGGAGCGGCCTGTGGTGTCCTACTATACAGGGGGAGCAACCTATGGTGTCCTGCTGTACAGGGGGAGCAGCCTGTGGTGTCCTGCTGTACAGGGGAAGAAGCCTGTGGTGTCCTGCTATACAAGGAGAGCGGCCTGTGGTGTCCCTACTATACAGGGGGAGCGGCCTGTGGTGTCCTACTATACAGGGGGAGCGGCCTGTGGTGTCCTGCTGTACAGGGGGAGCAACCTGTGGTGTCCTGCTGTACAGGGGGAGCGGCCAGTGGTGTCCCTGCTATACAGGGGAGCGGCCTGTCATGTCCTACTATACAGGGGGTGCGGCCTGTGGTGTCCTTGCTATACAGGGCGAGCGGCCTTTGGTGTTCTTGCTATACAGGGGAGCAGGCTGTGGTGTCCTGTTGTACAGGGGGAGCGGTCTATGGAGTCCCTACTCTACAGGGGGAGCGGCCTGTGTTGTCCTACTATACAGGGGGAGAGGCCTGTGGTGTCCTACTATACAGGGGGAGCAACCTATGGTGTCCTGCTGTACAGGGGGAGCAGCCTGTGATGTCCTGCTGTACAGGGGGAGCAGCGGCCTGTGGTGTCCCTACTATACAGGGGGAGCGGCCTGTGGTGTCCTACTATACAGGGGGAGCGGCCTGTGGTGTCCTGCTGTACAGGGGGAGCGACCTGTGGTGTCCTGCTGTACAGGGGGAGCGGCCAGTGGTGTCCCTGCTATACAGGGGGAGCGGCCTGTGGTGTCCTGCTATACAGGGGGAGCGGCCTGTGTAGTCCCTACTATACAGGGGGAGCGGCCTGTGTAGTCCCTACTATACAGGGGGAGCGGCCTGTGGTGTCCCTACTATACAGGGGGAGCGGCCTGTGGTATCCTGCTATACAGGGGGAGCAGCCTGTGTAGTCCCTACTATACAGGGGGAGCGGCCTGTGTAGTCCCTACTATACAGGGGGAGCGGCCTGTGGTGTCCCTACTGTACAGGACTATTTCTGTACTTTCTCACACTGGGGATATTTCCAGGTGAAGCTGTAACACACAGGATGCTCTAGGCCAGGGCTGGGCAACACCGGCCCTCCAGATGTTAATGAACTACACATCCCAGCATGCCTTGCATCAGTTTCAGCATGGCCACATAGCAAAACTAATGCAAAGCATCCTGGGATGTGTAGTTCATTAACATCTGGAGGGCCGGTGTTGCCCAGCCCTGCTCTAGGCAGAGATCTCACCTCACCTCACACAGGAAGAGATGTGTCCATTGATATGTATGTATACAGGGGGAGCGGCCTGTGGTGTCCCTGCTGTACAGGGGGAGCGGCCTGTGGTGTCGGAATTGAAAAAGCCGCCCTGAGCGCGGCGAAACATGTTTTTGATGACTCTGATATATCCCCACTACTGAGGATTGAGGACTGGAGAGACGTATCAATACTCCCGGCCATTATCCCGGATACCGGAGAGGACGCAGCAGCTGTGATCAGCTTAATCTACCACCTGCTTCCCTTCCGCAATACAGCAATCCGGCGTGCAGTAAGTGGGCGCCGCGAGGTGTCATCGGACCCCGCACAACATACAGGAGGTGCCTGCTGGACACTGTCATAAAGCCACGGACCAAAATCCACAGCGGGAAGCAGTAAGTACCGCATCTGTGACTGTTATTCTTTCCCCAGACCTGGGACGCTATACATACAAACAGCTGAGCACTTCAGTTACCTCACTGGGGGTTTCATAAGTGGAATACAAATCATCCAATGTGATGCTATTCCATCTGATTGCGCACTGATGGGACATTCTCCCTATACCAGGGTTTAACAGCAAGTTACTACAAAATCAATTCATTTCTTGCACTTTTGGGATTATATATCCCTGATTTTTAGGTTTAATATGCATGCATGCAATTAATTGTATTTATTGTGATTTATTAAATTGTTATTAAATGTTCTCTTGAGTGTACATAAGGCGCCTAGTGGTATTTTTCCCTTGTAACACACAGGATGCTGTAGGCAGAGATCTCACCTCACCTCACACAGGAAGAGATGTGGCCATTTATATGTATGTATACAGGGGGAGCAGCCTGTGGTGTCCCTGCTGTACAGGGGAGCGGCCTGTGGTGTCTGTATGTATACAGATGACAGAGGAATAGTGGAGGGACAACATTGACTAAGATGGGAGTTCTATTTCACATGGGAACCACTGAATGGCATCGCTCATCCCGGTGAGCTGCTTGCACTAAGTTGGTTTCCTCGCATTGTGTCACTAATTTCTTACACCAACAAAAGCGGCGTCATCCCAACTGAGAGCAGGCAGGAGAACACATAAGAGGATGGTGTCACGGATACAAATCACCTAAAAGGTATCATTATATATATATGCCATGACGTCATTAGGCCATGACCTAGAAATAAACCAATGAGAGAACTGCGATTCATCAGCTGCCAAGGAACTAGGAGAACGAGCTCAGCCAATGTCCTGGTGGTAGAGCGGTTCAGCTTCAGAGACTCAGGAGGGAGACTACCTGGAATCCTCACGGTGGAAGCCACAGGACCCGAGCGCCAGGAAGCCGGCAGCAGGCATCGGAGAGGATCCACCACCACCACAAGACCCCCAGCAGCAGGTCCACCTAGACACCCCGGCACTGGAAGCCCTCAGGACCACGGCAGCCAGAAGATATCAGCAGAGTGAAGAAGATGATTCCTGGCAGATAATCGCACCAGTGCACCAGGGGCCACAAGCTTGAAGGTGTGGGAGACGCAGAGGACATTTAGGGAGGTGGGCACGCAGAACTGGGGTAGATAGCAGAGTGGTGCTGTCCAATGATCCTGCCAAGCGACGTAGATCATAGACACCAGGCGGTGCTGGCTCGCCTCCGTGGTAACAGCTCCTCCAACAGGATTGGTCACAATAGAAGCTTTCTACCACAGACCGTCATATACTGTACAGGGCTATAGGTTTCCTATACCCCCCTCTCCCTGGCACCCTCTGCTTCTCTTCATCACTCTGGGGTGGGTGGAAGATGGGGTCCATGTACCTATGCCCAGCACTCACACCTTCCCTCAGAATGTAAGGCTGCTTTTTGGGAGAAGTCTGGTGATTGACAGGAAGCCGGTGTCTGTGGGTGGTAACTGACCATTTTCTGGGAGTGTCAGGTAATACGCAGGCGTGGCCAGGTGTGTGAGGGGAAGTCATGTGACATCAGCTCCGCCCCCGATCAGCCTGATTCTATCACAGCCGCTGAGTAAGTCCTGGGCTACGCACACACTGCACACACTGGGGAATCATTACATGGTGAGCGGCTGTTATCTGGGAGTGTCAGGTAATATGCAGGTGTGCTCCATTATAGGGGAAGTCATGTGACATTAGCTCCGCCCCCGATCAGCCTGATTCTATCACAGCCGCTGAGTAAGTCCTGGGCTACGCACACACTGGGGAATCATTACATGGGGAGCGGCTGTTATCTGGGAGTGTCAGGGAATACGCAGGTGTGGCCAGGTGTGTGAGGGGAAGTCATGTGATGTCAGCTCCGCCCCGATCAGCCTGATTCTATCACAGCCGCTGAGTAAGTCCTGGGCTACGCACAGACTGCACACACTGGGGAATCATTACATGGTGAGCGGCTGTTATCTGGGAGTATCAGGTAATACGCAGGCGTGGCCAGGTGTGTGAGGGGAAGTCATGTGACGTCAGCTCCGCCCCCGATCAGCCTGATTCTATCACAGCCGCTGAGTAAGTCCTGGGCTACGCACAGACTGCACACACTGGGGAATCATTACATGGTGAGCGGCTGTTATCTGGGAGTATCAGGTAATACGCAGGCGTGGCCAGGTGTGTGAGGGGAAGTCATGTGACGTCAGCTCCGCCCCCGATCAGCCTGATTCTATCACAGCCACTGAGTAAGTCCTGGGCTACGCACACACTGCACACACTGGGGAATCATTACATGGTGAGCGGCTGTTATCTGGGAGTGTCAGGTAATACGCAGGCGTGGCCAGGTGTATGAGGGGAAGTCATGTGACATCAGCTCCGCCCCCGATCAGTCTGATTCTATCACAGCCGCGGAGTAAGTCCTGGGCTACACACACACTGCACACACTGGGGAATCATTACATGGTGAGCGGCTGTTATCTAGGAGTGTCAGGTAATATGCAGGCGTGGCCAGCTGTGTGAGGGGAAGTCATGTGATGTCAGCACGGCCCCCGATCAGCCTGATTCTATCACAGCCGCTGAGTAAGTCCTGGGCTACGCACAGACTGCACACACTGGGAATCATTACATGGTGAGCGGCTGTTATCTGGGAGTGTCAGGTAATACGCAGGCGTGGCCAGGTGTGTGAGGGGAAGTCATGTGATGTCAGCTCCGCCCCCGATCAGCCTGATTCTATCACAGCCGCTGAGTGAGTACTGGGCTACGCACACACTGCGGAATCATTACATGGTGAGTGGTTTGCTAAGCAATTTTTAGGCTTGCACAGGGCAGATTTCTCTCTGGCGGAGCAGCGTACATGATTGCAATTATGGCATGATATACCGCCTGTCGACACATGACGGTTCAAAAAAAAAAAAAAAATAGGGTCAAACTCATGTTGACCTTTTGACTGCTGACAACTAATGTTTTTGTCTCCCTTCCAACCATGTCGATCTTAGCCATGTCGACATATTTCTGGTGTCAACCTTCAGTGCAAGTCACAAGTTCAGTGACATGATTGAGTTCCCCGTACATGCCGTTGTTGGCAATATGAGCGATATTATATAAAACATCACACAGTGGGTACCACAGAAACTAGCCCCTGGTCTTACCCCCTGGTCTGTCACCTGGGCAGCGAGTTCACCATCAGGAGCCTTGTCTCTGAAACCCTTCTAACTACCCCCTGGTCTATCACCTGGGCAGCGAGTTCACCATCAGGAGCCTTGTCTCTGAAACCCTTCTAATTACCCCCTGGTCTATCACCTGGGCAGCGAGTCCACCATCAGGAGCCTTGTCTCTGAAACCCTTCTAACTACCCCCTGGTCTGTCACCTGGGCAGCGAGTTCACCATCAGGAGCCTTGTCTCTGAAACCCTTCTAACTACCCCCTGGTCTATCACCTGGGCAGCGAGTCCACCATCAGGAGCCTTGTCTCTGAAACCCTTCTAACTACCCCCTGGTCTGTCACCTGGGCAGCTAGTTCACCATCAGGAGCCTTGTCTCTGAAACCCTTCTAACTACCCCCTGGTCTGTCACCTGGGCAGCGAGTTCACCATCAGGAGCCTTGTCTCTGAAACCCTTCTAACTACCCCCTGGTCTTACCCCCTGGTCTATCACCTGGGCAGCTAGTTCACCATCAGGAGCCTTGTCTCTGAAACCCTTCTAACTACCCCTGGTCTGTCACCTGGGCAGCGAGTTCACCATCAGGAGCCTTGTCTCTCAAGCCCTTCTAACTACCCCCTGGTCTATCACCTGGGCAGCGAGTTCACCATCAGGAGCCTTGTCTCTGAAACCCTTCTAACTACCCCCTGGTCTTACCCCCTGGTCTATCACCTGGGCAGCGAGTTCACCATCAGGAGCCTTGTCTCTGAAACCCTTCTAACTACCCCCTGGTCTATCACCTGGGCAGCGAGTTCACCATCAGGAGCCTTGTCTCTGAAGCCCTTCTATCTACCCCCTGGTCTATCACCTGGGCAGTGAGTCCACCATCAGGAGCCTTGTCTCTGAAGCCCTTCTATCTACCCCCTGGTCTATCACCTGGGCAGTGAGTCCACCATCAGGAGCCTTGTCTCTGAAGCCCTTCTATCTACCCCCTGGTCTATCACCTGGGCAGTGAGTCCACCATCAGGAGCCTTGTCTCTGAAACCCTTCTAACTACCCCCTGGTCTGTCACCTGGGCAGCGAGTTCACCATCAGGAGCCTTGTCTCTGAAACCCTTCTAACTACCCCCTGGTCTATCACCTGGGCAGCGAGTTCACCATCAGGAGCCTTGTCTCTGAAACCCTTCTAACTACCCCCTGGTCTTACCCCCTGGTCTGTCACCTGGGCAGCGAGTCCACCATCAGGAGCCTTGTCTCTGAAACCCTTCTAACTACCCCCTGGTCTTACCCCCTGGTCTATCACCTGGGCAGCGAGTTCACCATCAGGAGCCTTGTCTCTGAAACCCTTCTAACTACCCCCTGGTCTTACCCCCTGGTCTATCACCTGGGCAGCGAGTTCACCATCAGGAGCCTTGTCTCTGAAACCCTTCTAATTACCCCCTGGTCTATCACCTGGGCAGCGAGTCCACCATCAGGAGCCTTGTCTCTGAAACCCTTCTAACTACCCCCTGGTCTGTCACCTGGGCAGCGAGTTCACCATCAGGAGCCTTGTCTCTGAAGCCCTTCTAACTACCCCCTGGTCTGTCACCTGGGCAGCGAGTTCACCATCAGGAGCCTTGTCTCTGAAACCCTTCTAACTACCCCCTGGTCTTACCCCCTGGTCTATCACCTGGGCAGCGAGTTCACCATCAGGAGCCTTGTCTCTGAAACCCTTCTAACTACCCCCTGGTCTTACCCCCTGGTCTATCACCTGGGCAGCGAGTTCACCATCAGGAGCCTTGTCTCTGAAACCCTTCTAACTACCCCTGGTCTATCACCTGGGCAGCGAGTCCACCATCAGGAGCCTTGTCTCTGAAACCCTTCTAACTACCCCCTGGTCTGTCACCTGGGCAGCGAGTTCACCATCAGGAGCCTTGTCTCTGAAACCCTTCTAACATCAGGCTGAGGTGTGTGGTGGTCAAGAGTCTTCCATGTGAGAGGTCCACAAAGGCCATCCTATCTGGTATGGACCAAGAGAATGGCTACTGTCGCACTCACCAGTGATGTAGTGATGAAATCAATCTGGAACAACACAGATGGCATCAACCTCTGCTGTACATGGAGCTTGGAGATCCACAGGCCAGAGTGCCCACGCTGACCTGTGCCCACTGCGTACCTCACCTCTATAATGTCCGTGTCAGGAGTGAGGACTATATAGTTTCATGTACGTCTATATACAATATGCTGTCTATATACAACTCAGTTTCAGCTCAGTGCTGGATGTAATAGTGTCCAACGTCAGCAGGATGCCGTCCGAACAGTTTTCTTAAAGGGGCAATCCTTCACAAGACATGGGTTTGGCTTTTAAATGGCCGCCCCTTTTAAAAAATAGTTTGCGTTTTGCCGGCATCCCTCATGGCCACTGAACTCGGACGCTATTACTTCCGGCCTCATGTTTTTAACTTCATTTGGCAATGATATCAGTGCTTTATGTTGTGGGTAGTCATATGAAGATAATATGGTGTTTTTAATAGGACAGAAAGGGGTTATATCTATCTATAGTTGTATTTCTCAAAAGACAAAGGCCACTGTCTGGTTATATAAGACCAAACAGGACATATGCCAATATTCGTTTTTTGCCTCTTAATCCTGGGACAATATTGTTCACCTTGTGTCTTAAATCTGTATAATCCATGTTATACATTGTATTTAATGTTATTTCCAATACTCAGAATTGAGGAAACAATGCTGTTCTACCATTTATGTATATTTCATTATTCAAACGTTATCACTATGAAATGACTTATTCAGGAGCTTTCAGTGTATGTAAGCTGGAATCTGTCAGTATTAGATAGCCTAATGCCTTTAGTGCATTACACCCATGACCTCATCAATGGGAGTTAGAGAGGACATAGCAGCTTCCATCTCTGATTCTTACCCCCTCCCCCTATACCTTATGCAACTTAAGTATCCCCCAATGGATGGATAGAATATGAATACAAACCATTAAAGCTGGTTACACAAAAAAGTGAGACATTACATTTATTTTAAGACAACAAGCTTTCTGCAAACATGCAAATTTTCACCAGTATAAATAAAGTATGGTTGATCGAGACGTGCTTAATATCATGTTACACATTCCCAGGTGTGTGACGTTTCTGATGTTTAATAACAGCTGATTTATCTCTAAAAGATTTGCCACACTCAGAGCATAAGAACGGTCTCTCACCTGTATGTATTCTCACATGTGTAACAAGAGCCGACTTGTGTGTAAAACATTTCCCACACTCAGTGCATAGAAATGGTTTCTCACCTGTGTGAATTCGCTCATGTATAACAAGATGTGGCTCCCGCGTAAAACATCTCCCACAAAAAGAGCATGGAAATAGTTTCTCACCTGTATGTATTCTCTCATGTATAACAAGAGCTGACTTGCGTGTAAAACATTTCCCACACTGGGAGCATGGAAATGGTCTCTCACCTGTGTGTATTCTCTGATGTATAACAAGAGCAGACTTGCATATAAAACATTTCCCACACTCAGGACATGGAAATGGCTTCTCACCTGTGTGCCTTCTCTCGTGTCTAACAAGAGCTGATTTCTCTTTAAAACATCTCCCACACTCAGAACATCGAAATGGCTTCTCACTTTTGTGACTTCTCTCATGTCTAACAGCAGCTGACTTTTCTGTAAAACATTTCCCACACTCAGAGCATGGAAATTGTTTCTCACCAGTGTGAGTTCTCTGATGTCTAACAAGAGCTGATTTCTCTGTAAAACATTTCCCACACTCAGGACACGAGAATGGCTTCTCACCTGTGTGATTTCGCTCATGTACAACAAGATGTGATTCCCGTGTAAAACATTTCCCACACTCAGAACATGAAAATGGCTTCACACCTGTATGTAATCTCTCATGTCTAAGACAATCTGATTTGTGTGCAAAACATTTCCCACACTCAGAGCATGAAAATGGGCGCTCACCTGTATGTAATCTCACATGTATAACAAGAGCTGATTTCTCCGTATAGCTTTTTCCACACTCAGAGCAGGCAAATGGTTTCTCAGCTATGTGGATTCGCTGATGTTTAACAAGTTTTGATTTCTCTATAAAGCATTTCCCACACTGAGAGCATGAATATGGCTTCTCACTTGCATGTATTCTCTCATGTATAACAAGATCATATTTCCGTGTAAAAAGTTTTCCACACTCAGAGCATGGAAATGGCCTCTCACCTGTGTGATTTCTTTGATGTATGACAAGATATGATTTCTGTGTAAAACATTTCCCACACTCAGAGCATGAAAATGGTTTCTCACCTGTGTGATTTCTCTCATGTATAGCAAGAATTGATTTCTGTGTAAAACATTTCCCACATTCAGAACACGGAAATGGCTTCACACCTGTGTGACTTGTCTCATGTCTAACAAGATGCGATTTCCGTGTAAAACATTTCCCACACTCAGAGCACGGAAATGGCCTCTCACCTGTGTGAATTCTCTGATGTTTAACAAGATTTGATTTATGTGTGAAAGATTTCCCGCAATGAGAACATGGAAATGGCTGTTTACTTGTGTGACTTATCTCATGTGTAACAACATTTGATTTCTCTGTAAAACATTTCCCCCTCCCACCTGGCATTGTGTTCTGTGTCAAACATCTGGAATCTATAGAACAAGGAAATCTTTTATCTGCTATTAGACCTGTACCAATATCAGGGTAATCGGAAGAATATCCCCTCTGATTGCAGAGACCAGATGACACATCCGCACCGTGATATATAAGTAGGGCATGAGGGTTTTCTCCAGCGGAATCTTGTGTGATGTCATCATCTTCTATTTTATATTCTGAAAATGAAATTACATTTTCTCCTGAGACAATCCTTCTGTTACATCCATCTGTTGGGAATAAGTGTTACAATTTAGGATCAAGATTTTGGGAAATGTTCCCAAATAAACATCATATGTTTCAATTGAAGATGTTTTACAGCACAACGTGTCATTTAAAAACTGATATTATAAGCTGTAATATACACTCTTGTGCTACAAAAATGGAGACACTAATGTGGTAACATGCAAGTCCTGCTGATTCTCATGTCGTTGAAGCTTCCAAACAATACACAGCTTCCGGCAACACAGCTTTCAAAATCCGGACACGCCCCTCTCCAAGCACCTGTTCCTTTTTAAAACCGCACGGAAACATGACTAAGGGCATGTCTGTTCCAGATGAGCATGCTGGGAGGTGTACTGAAACTGGTCAATAACTGCTGGAGACACAAAGTCTCAGCACTACCCCTGCCCAGAGGAGACCACCCAGAGCGGCATAGTAAACTAAGACGCCCTCCACAACAACTGAAACCCTCACAGTTGGCACTAGGGCTCATTTATTTCTCACATACAAGTAACTCCTATAGGTATTACCAGATTATTCTTTTTTACATAAACCCTTCCGATAAAATGTTCAGAGTCTTGAATCATTTTCATTGTATTTGTCTGTAGATTACATCTAAATGTACAGTATGAATTTATAATAATGCTCAATATTGTTCTCAATGAGGCCTGTTGTCAAGAGGTTCTCCATCAGGACAGTCATCCTCGTTTCTTGACTTAGAACTGTATCTCCTCATGAGTTCCTCTACAATGGCCATTAAACCTTCTGTGAGTCTCCTCCTCTGATACCAAGGAGAACCTCTCCAATGTCCAATAAACCAGGTGTGGGTCTCCTCCTCATACTCATGAGTTTCTCTACAATAACATTTAAACCGTGTGTGGGTCTCCTCCTCTGATACTCATGAATTCCTCTACAATGACCATTAAACTGTGTATGGGTCTCCTCCTCTGATACTCATGAGTTCCTCTACAATGACCATTAAACCATGTGTGGGCCTCCTCCTCTGATACTAATAGGTTCCTCTACAATGGCCATTAAACCATGTGTGGGCCTCCTCCTCTGATACTAATAAGTTCCTCTACAATGGCCAATAAACAGTTTGTGGGTCTCCTCCTCTGATACTCATGAGTTCCTCTACAATGGCCATTAAACCATGTGTGAGCCTCCTCCTCTGATACTAATAAGTTCCTCTACAATGGCCATTAAACCATGTGTGGGCCTCCTCCTCTGATACTAATAAGTTCCTCTACAATGGCCAATAAACCGTTTGTGGGTCTCCTCCTCTGATACTAATAAGTTCCTCTACAATGGCCAATAAACAGTTTGTGGGTCTCCTCCTCTGATACACATGAATTCCTCTACAATGGCCAATAAACCGTGTGTGGGTCTCCTCCTCTGATACTAATAAGTTCCTCTACAATGGCCAATAAACCGTTTGTGGGTCTCCTCCTCTGATACACATGAATTCCTCTACAATGGCCATTAAACTGTGTGTGGGTCTCCTCCTCTGATACTTATGAGTTCCTCTGCAATGACATTTAAACCGTGTGTGGATCTCCTCCTCTGATACTCATGAATTCCTCTACAATGGCCAATTAACCGTGTGTGGGTCTCCTCCTCTGATACTCATGAGTTCCTCTACAATGACCATAAACCGTGTGTGGGTCTCCTCCTCTGATACTCATGAGTTCCTCTACAATGGCCATTAAACCGTGTGTGGGTCTCCTCTTCTGATACCCAGGAGATCCTCTCCAATGCACAATAAACCGTGTGTGGGTCTCCTCTTCTGATACCCAGGAGATCCTCTCCAATGCACAATAAACCGTGTGTGGGTCTCCTCTTCTGAAACCCAGGAGAACCTCTGAAACGGCTTTTACACGCTTGAAGGTTACAGTTGTGTTTACTAAACAATTGTTTGGCTACTGGTGTGAGAGGACTGACGTTAATATCATCCTTTGTGGCACTACGTATTGTGCCTGCAAGTTCCAATATTCCTTATGCCACATGAAAATTCCAGGTGATCTACAACCTCTGATGTTTTGTAATGTACATATTGGTCTTAACTGATCATTCTTTATTGTATTTGTCTTGACACAGTTTGGGTTGTACCATGTTGACTGTACATTGCTCACACTTACATGAACCAGGATTTAGTTGAGGTGTGTTAAGTTTTCGGATGTGACAATAATTATTATTTCGTTTCCTTGATCTCGACCAGCTGATGGTTGTATCTCCACGACTTCATCTTCATAAAGTAGGCGCCAGTGGTTCAGTAATATCTTTCTGAGTCACCCATCTTTATAGAATGTGGCCACAAATCGGATCGGGTAGCATTTGTCAGCTGTAGGGATGAGTTTGGAGCATGGAGCCCCTGAGTTGGTGAGTTCTGGTGGCTTTAGGGCAACACATACATTGGGCATCTTACTTATTGACTTATTAACATTTACGAAAACTTCAGCCTCCCAATAGTGTTGTGCCTTGGGGTTGGTGGCCTGTGTCACCTTGACGTTGGTTGGTGGGCCCATATTTTTTGGCCAAAAGCACCTCAACTGTCTTTCTTTCTGTTTAGTTATACCTTGCAATAATGTCAATGGTAAAAGCCGTGATTCCCCTCCATCTATGTCCAGCCAGCATAAAAGTCAGTGGAGAACAGACGTCATTGTGCCATCATTCAGTAGTGTCCAGAATCCAATGAGTCATTATGCTAACAATGCTTCCAGGACAACCGGACGATCTGTCCTTCAGGAACTACAAGGCGATAAGTAACTCACCAGACTGACCTAACTTTGCATATTGTATTCGAGGTGGAATGAAGATTCAGACAAACCTGAGATTTTAGGCTTTGCGTTGGTGGGGGATAAGAAGGGCTACTGGAGACCACTGCAGTCAGTGATCATCTCTCCTGGTGGCTAGAAAGTTGGATGTTGTGCTTGGCCAATAAGCCATGTGGTACAAGTTACTTTGGAGTTAGTTGGACAGGTATGGAACCCTTATCCTGGTCACCATATTGTGGACAGTCATGAGACTTTGCGAGACTCCGCTGCTATTGCAGAGTATTGTTGTTGGGCAACTTGTCCTTAGACATGAACCAAATTTCAAGTTTCCAGCTATCTCCAGGACTGAATGATCCAAAAGCCCCATACCCTCACAGCAGGTGACCGGTTACTGCTGTGAGTTCCAAGTGATATACTGTAAGCAGAATCTACAGTCAGGGAGAGTCAGTATTACCCCCACCACGAGAGACCACAGACACTACTGACAGCAAGAGCTGATCCAATTAGGACTTCGCATGACACTGGTCATTTACATGGGGCATACTGTACATATCCCGTAGCACTTTATAGAGAATATCTGCCCATACGCATCAATTCCAGTTTTCAGTGGTAGACAGTTAACCAGCTGGTAGATTTGTAGATTCTGGGAGAAAACCGGAGCATCCAGAGAAAAACCAAAAGATGGACAGAGAGAACATACAAACACCACACATAAAGGGGCATGATTGAACTTGAACTAAAAACCTACCATGCTTACCATTACACCAACTGTGCTGCCCACTGTTGTAAAATGAACAGGAGACGTAGTATAAAATGGCTTATTATATGTTAAAGAGTGTGGGGAGGAGACTGGTCAGATCTCTGGGCTGGTAACACACAGTGACATGATGTGAGGGGAGAGCAGGCGTATAATAGGGGCTGATGGCACCGGATGTATGAGATACACCAGAGAGTGCGGGGAGGAGACTGGTCAGATCTCTGGGCTGGTAACACACAGTGACATGATGTGAGGAAGAGAGCAGGAGTATAATAGGGGATGATGGCTCCTGATGTATGACATACACCAAAGAGTGCGGGGAGGAGACTGGTCAGATCTCTGGGCTGGTAACACACAGTGACATGATGTGAGGGGGAGAGCAGGAGTATAATAGGGGCTGATGGCTGCTGATGTATGAGATACACCAGAGAGTGCGGGGAGGAGACTGGTCAGATCTCTGGGCTGGTAACACACAGTGACATGATGTGAGAGGGAGAGCAGGAGTATAATAGGGGCTGATGGCTCCTGATGTATGATATACACCAGAGAGTGCGGGGAGGAGACTGGTCAGATCTCTGGGCTGGTAACACACAGTGACATGATGTGAGGGGGAGAGCAGGAGTATAATAGGGGCTGATGGCTGTTGATGTATGAGATACACCAGAGAGTGCGGGGAGGAGACTGGTCAGATCTCTGGGCTGGTAACACACAGTGACATGATGTGAGGGGGAGAGCAGGAGTATAATAGGGGCTGATGGCACCTGATGTATGAGATACACCAGAGAGTGCGGGGAGGAGACTGGTCAGATCTCAGGGCTGGTAACACACAGTGACATGATGTGAGAGGGAGAGCAGGAGTATAATAGGGGCTGATGGCTCCTGATGTATGAGATACACCAGAGAGTGCGGGGAGGAGACTGGTCAGATCTCTGGGCTGGTAACACACAGTGACATGATGTGAGGGGGAGAGCAGGAGTATAATAGGGGCTGATGGCTCCTGATGTATGAGATACACCAGAGAGTGCGGGAGGAGACTGGTCAGATCTCTGGTAACACACAGTGACATGATGTGAGGGGGAGTGCAGGAGTATAATAGGGGCTGAAGGCTCCTGATGTATGAGATACACCAGAGAGTGCAGGGAGGAGACTGGTCAGATCTCTGGGCTGGTAACACACAGTGACATGATGTGAGGGGGAGAGCAGGAGTATAATAGGGGCTGATGGCTGCTGATGTATGAGATACACCAGAGAGTGCGGGGAGGAGACTGGTCAGATCTCTGGGCTGGTAACACACAGTGACATGATGTGAGAGGGAGAGCAGGAGTATAATAGGGGCTGATGGCTCCTGATGTATGAGATACACCAGAGAGTGCGGGGAGGAGACTGGTCAAATCTCTGGGCTGGTAACACACAGTGACATGATGTGAGGGGGAGAGCAGGAGTATAATAGGGGCTGATGGCTGCTGATGTATGAGATACACCAGAGAGTGCGGGGAGGAGACTGGTCAGATCTCTGGGCTGATAACACACAGTAACAAGATGTGAGGGGGAGAGCAGGAGTATAATAGGGGCTGATGGTTCCTGATGTATGAGATACACCAGAGAGTGCGGGGAGGAGACTGGTCAGATCTCTGGGCTGGTAACACACAGGGACATGATGTGAGGGGGAGAGCAGGAGTATAATAGGGGCTGATGGCTCCTGATGTATGAGATATACCAGAGAGTGCGGGGAGGAGACTGGTCAAATCTCTGGGCTGGTAACACACAGTGACATGATGTGAGGGGGAGAGCAGGAGTATAATAGGGGCTGATGGCTCCTGATGTATGAGATACACCATAGAGTGCGGAGAGGAGACTGGTCAGATCTCTGGGCTGGTAACACACAGGGACATGATGTGAGGGGGAGAGCAGGAGAATAATAGGGGCTGATGGCTCCTGATGTATTTGATACGACAGAGAGTGCGGGGAGGAGACTGGTCAGATCTCTGGGCTGGTAACACACAATGACATGATGTGAGGGGAGAGCAGGAGTATAATAGGGGCTGATGGCTCCTGATGTATGAGATACACCAGAGAGTGTGGGAGGAGACTGGTCAGATCTCTGGGCTGGTAACACACAGTGACAAGATGTGAGGGGGATAGCAGGAGTATAATAGGGGCTGATGGCTCCTGATGTAGGAGATACACCAGAGAGTGCGGGGAGGAGACTGGTCAGATCTCTGGGCTGGTAACACACAGTGACATGATGTGAGGGGGAGAGCAGGAGTATAATAGGGGCTGATGGCACCTGATGTATGAGATACACCAGAGAGTGTGGGGAGGAGACTGGTCAGATCTCTGGGCTGGTAACATACAGTGACATGATGTGAGGGAGAGAGCAGGAGTATAATAGGGGCTGATGGTTCCTGATGTATGAGATACACCAGAGAGTGCAGGGAGGAGACTGGTCAGATCTCTGGGCTGGTAACACACAGTAACATGATGTAAGTGGGAGAGCAGGAGTATAATAGGGGCTGATGGCTCCTGATGTATGAGATACACCAGAGAGTGCGGGGAGGAGACTGGTCAGATCTCTGGGCTGGTAACACACAGTGACACGATGTGAGGGGGAGAGCAGGAGTATAATAGGGGCTGATGGCTCCTGATGTATGAGATACACCAGAGAGTGCGGCGAGGAGACTGGTCAGATCTCTGGGCTGGTAACACACAGTGACATGATGTGAGGGGGAGAGCAGGAGTATAATAGGGGCTGATGGCTCCTGATGTATGAGATACACCAGAGAGTGCGGGGAGGAGACTGGTCAGATCTCTGGGCTGGTAACACACAGTGACATGATGTGAGGGGGAGAGCAGGAGTATAATAGGGGCTGATGGATCCTGATGTATGAGATACACCAGAGAGTGTGGGGAGGAGACTGGTCAGATCTCTGGGCTGGTAACATACAGTGACATGATGTGAGGGGGAGAGCAGGAGTATAATAGGGGCTGATGGTTCCTGATGTATAAAATACACCAGAGAGTGCGGGGAGGAGACTGGTCAGATCTCGGGGCTGGTAACACACAATGACATGATGTGAGGGGGAGAGCAGGAGTATAATAGGGGCTGATGGCTACTGATGTATGAGATACACCAGAGAGTGCGGGGAGTAGACTGGTCAGATCTCTGGGCTGGTAACACACAGGGACATGATGTGAGGGGGAGAGCAGGAGTATAATAGGGGCTGATGGCTCATGATGTATGAGATACACTAGAGAGTGTGGGGAGGAGACTGGTCAGATCTCTGGGCTGGTAACATACAGTGACATGATGTGAGGGAGAGAGCAGGAGTATAATAGGGGCTGATGGTTCCTGATGTATGAGATACACCAGAGAGTGCGGGGAGGAGACTGGTCAGATCTCTGGGCTGGTAACACACAGTGACATGATGTAAGTGGGAGAGCAGGAGTATAATAGGGGCTGATGGCTCCTGATGTATGAGATACACCAGAGAGTGCGGGGAGGAGACTGGTCAGATCTCTGGGCTGGTAACATACAGTGACATGATGTGAGGGAGAGAGCAGGAGTATAATAGGGGCTGATGGTTCCTGATGTATAAAATACACCAGAGATTGCGAGGAGGAGACTGGTCAGATCTCTGGGCTGGTAACACACAGTGACATGATGTGAGGGGAGAGCAGGAGTATAATAGGGGCTTATGGCTCCTGATGTATGAGATACACCATAGAGTGCGGGGATGAGACTGGTCAGATCTCTGGGCTGGTAACACACAGGGACATGATGTGAGGGGGAGAGCAGGAGTATAATAGGGGCTGATGGCTCCTGATGTATGAGATACACCAGAGAGTGCGAGGAGGAGACTGGTCAGATCTCTGGGCTGGTAACATACAGTGACATGATGTGAGGGGAGAGCAGGAGTATAATAGGGGCTGATGGCTCCTGATGTATGAGATACACCAGAGAGTGCGAGGAGGAGACTGGTCAGATCTCTGGGCTGGTAACACACAGTGACATGATGTGAGGGGAGAGCAGGAGTATAATAGGGGCTGATGGCTCCTGATGTATGAGATACACCAGAGAGTGCGGGGATGAGACTGGTCAGATCTCTGGGCTGGTAACACACAGGGACATGATGTGAGGGGGAGAGAAGGAGTATAATAGGGGCTGATGGCTCCTGATGTATGAGATACACCAGAGAGTGCGGGGATGAGACTGGTCAGATCTCTGGGCTGGTAACACACAGTGACATGATGTGAGGGGGAGAGCAGGAGTATAATTGGGGCTGATGGCTCCTGATGTATGAGATACACCAGAGAGTGCGTGGAGGAGACAGGTCAGATCTCTGGGCTGGTAACACACAGTGACATGATGTGAGGGGGAGAGCAGGAGTATAACAGGGGCTGATGGCTCCTGATGTATGAGATACACCAGAGAGTGCGGGTAGGAGACTGGTCAGATCTCTGGGCTGGTAACACACAGTGACATGATGTGAGGGGAGAGCAGGAGTATAATAGGGGCTGATGTCTCCTGATGTATGAGATACACCAGAGAGTGCGGGGAGGAGACTGGTCAGATCTCTGGGCTGGTAACACAGTGACATGATGTAAGGGGGGAGCAGAAGTATAATAGGGGCTGATGGCTCCTGATGTATGAGATACACCAGAGAGTGCGGGTAGGAGACTGGTCAGATCTCTGGGCTGGTAACACACAGTGACATGATGTGAGGGGGAGAGCAGGAGTATAATAGGGGCTGATGGATCCTGATGTATGAGATACACCAGAGAGTGCAGGGAGGAGACTGGTCAGATCTCTGGGCTGGTAACACACAGTGACATGATGTGAGGGGGAGAGCCGGAGTATAATAGGGGCTGATGGCTGCTGATGTATGAGATACACCAGAGAGTTCGGGGAGGAGACTGGTCAGATCTCTGGGCTGGTAACACACAGTGACATGATGTGAGGGGGAGAGAAGGAGTATAATAGGGGCTGATGGCTCCTGATGTATGAGATACACCAGAGAGTGCGGGAGGAGACTGGTCAGATCCCTGGGCTGGTAACACACAGTGACATGATGTGAGGGGGAGAGCAGGAGTATAATAGGGGCTGATGGCTCCTGATGTATGAGATACACCATAGAGTGCGGGGATGAGACTGGTCAGATCTCTGGGCTGGTAACACACAGGGACATGATGTGAGGGGGAGAGCAGGAGTATAATAGGGGCTGATGGCTCCTGATGTATGAGATACACCAGAGAGTGCGGGGAGGAGACTGGTCAGATCTCTGGTCTCTTAACATACAGTGACATGATGTGAGGGGGAGAGCAGGAGTATAATAGGGGCTGATGGCTGCTGATGTATGAGATACAGCAGAGAGTGCGGGAGGAGACTGGTCAGATCTCTGGGCTGTAACACACAGTGACATGATGTAAGGGGGGAGCAGAAGTATAATAGGGGCTGATGGCTCCTGATGTATGAGATACACCAGAGAGTGCGGGTAGGAGACTGGTCAGATCTCTGGGCTGGTAACACACAGTGACATGATGTGAGGGGGAGAGCAGGAGTATAATAGGGGCTGATGGATCCTGATGTATGAGATACACCAGAGAGTGCAGGGAGGAGACTGGTCAGATCTCTGGGCTGGTAACACACAGTGACATGATGTGAGGGGGAGAGCCGGAGTATAATAGGGGCTGATGGCTGCTGATGTATGAGATACACCAGAGAATGCGGGGAGGAGACTGGTCAGATCTCTGAGCTGGTAACACACAGTGACATGATGTGAGGGGGAGAGAGCAGGAGTATAATAGGGGCTGATGGCTCCTGATGTATGAGATACACCAGAGAGTTCGGGGAGGAGACTGGTCAGATCTCTGGGCTGGTAACACACAGTGACATGATGTGAGGGGGAGAGAAGGAGTATAATAGGGGCTGATGGCTCCTGATGTATGAGATACACCAGAGAGTGCGGGAGGAGACTGGTCAGATCCCTGGGCTGGTAACACACAGTGACATGATGTGAGGGGGAGAGCAGGAGTATAATAGGGGCTGATGGCTCCTGATGTATGAGATACACCATAGAGTGCGGGGATGAGACTGGTCAGATCTCTGGGCTGGTAACACACAGGGACATGATGTGAGGGGGAGAGCAGATTTTCCACTTTAGATTGTACTAAAAGGGTGTAGGAAAAGAAATTGTTATAGTGACTGTACAAGAATAATGTATTACTCACCTGTGCTGATATCTGTAGGGATTTCCTCCTCCTTACACTGCTGATCACCCCTCACATACATCTCTTCTCCTCCCTCTGTATCTTCTGACTTCATATCAGTCTCATACGTGTCTTCTTCTCCCTCTGAATATTCTGCCTTTATTTCAGTCACATATATCTCTTCTTCTCCCTCTGTATCTTCTGATTTCATATCAGTCACATACGTCTCTTCTCCTCCCTCTGTATCTTCTATTTTTATCACAGTCAGGCCTTCACCCTAAATTAAGGACAACACATTAACACACACAGCTCCTGTACAGATCATATAGTGACAGTCACTGTGGTATATTGGCGAGACCCTAAATTCCACCTACCTGATCGTCCTGTGGGATCCTGAGATTCTCCTCTGTGCAATCCTGTGAATACAGAGGACGGGGACATCTCTCTGGGGTATTCCTGTTACTGGGCCCATCTGTAGGAGATACGCAGTGACTGAGGACATTGTATATATGTGATTATCCTGGGAATACAGAGGACGGGGACATCTCTCTGGGGTATTCCTGTTACTGGGCCCATCTGTAGGAGACACGCAGTGACTGAGGACATGGTGTATATGTGATTATCCTGGGAATACAGAGGACGGGGACATCTCTCTGGGGTATTCCTGTTACTGGGCCCATCTGTAGGAGACACGCAGTGACTGAGGACATGGTATATATGTGATTATCCTGGGAATACAGAGGACGGGGACATCTCTATGGGGTATTCCTGTTACTGGGCCCATCTATAGGAGACACACAGTGACTGAGGACATGGTATATATGTGATTATCAGATGCTGGGTGTATATAGGGGACCCCCATACCTGCTCTCCCCTGTAGAATAAATGTCTCCTCTTACCCAGTGATGTGAGGGGCCGGTGATTCTCCATCATCACGTCCTTGTACAGACCCCTGTATTCCTCTATATACTCCCCCTCCTGCATGGAGAGATAGACAGTGACACCTTATAGGAACCTGACACACACAATGATACAGTCAACACCCAGACACATCCCCCCGGTGTTACTGTATAACGTCCCATTCCCAGCAGTCACCTCTCCCGTCACATCCCCCGGTGTTACTGTATAACGTTCCATTCCCAGCAGGCACCTCTCCTGTCACATCCCCCGGTGATACTGTATAACGTCCCATTCCCAGCAGTCACCGCTCCGGTCACATCCCCCGGTGTTACTGTATAACGTCCCATTCCCAGCAGTCACCTCTCCGGTCACATCCCCGGTGTTACTGTATAACGTCCAATTTACAGCAGTCACCTCTCCGGTCACATCCCCCGGTGTTACTGTATAATGTCCCATTCCCAGCAGTCACCTCTCCGGTCACATTCCCCGATGTTACTGTATAATGTCCCATTCCCAGCAGTCACCTCTCCTGTCACATCCCCCTGTGTTACTGTATAACGTCCCATTCCCAGCAGTCACCTCTCCGGTCACATCCCCCAGTGTTACTGTATAATGTCCCATTCCCAGCAGTCACCTCTCCAGTCACATCCCCCCGGTGTTACTGTATAACGTCCCATTCCCAGCAGTCACCTCTCCGGTCACATCCCCCGGTGTTACTGTATAACGTCCAATTTACAGCAGTCACCTCTCCGGTCACATTCCCCGGTGTTACTGTATAATGTCCCATTCCCAGCAGTCACCTCTCCGGTCACATCCCCCGGTGTTACTGTGTAACGTCCCATTCACAGCAGTCACCTCTCCGGTCACATCCCCCAGTGTTACTGTATAACGTCCCATTCCCAGCAGTCACCTCTCCGGTCACATCCCCCGGTGTTACTGTATAACGTCCCATTCCCAGCAGTCACCTCTCCGGTCACATCCCCCGGTGTCACTATATAACGTCCCATTCACAGCAGTCACCTCTCCGGTCACATCCCCCGGTGATACTGTATAACGTCCCATTCCCAGCAGTCACCTCTCCGGTCACATCCCCGGTGTTACTGTATAACGTCCCATTCCCAGCAGTCACCTCTCCGGTCACATCCTCCGGTGTTACTGTATAACGTCCCATTCCCAGCAGTCACCTCTCCGGTCACATCCCCGGTGTTACTGTATAACGTCCCATTCCCAGCAGTCACCTCTCTGGTCACATCCCCCGGTGTTACTGTATAACGTCCCATTCCCAGCAGTCACGTCTCCGGTCACATCCCCCGGTGTTACTGTATAACGTCCCATTCCCAGCAGTCACCTCTCCTGTCACATCCCCCGGTGTTACTGTATAACATCCCATTCCCAGCAGTCACCTCTCCGGTCACATCCCCCGGTGTTACTGTATAAGGTCCCATTCCCAGCAGTCACCTCTCCGGTCACATCCCCCGGTGTTACTGTATAAGGTCCCATTCCCAGCAGTCACCTCTCCGGTCACATTCCCCGGTGTTACTGTATAACGTCCCATTCCCAGCAGTCACCTCTCCGGTCACATCCCCCGGTGTTACTGTATAACGTCCCATTCCCAGCAGTCACCTCTCCTGTCACATCCCCCGGTGTTACTGTATAACATCCCATTCCCAGCAGTCACCTCTCCGGTCACATCCCCCGGTGTTACTGTATAATGTCCCATTCCCAGCAGTCACCTCTCCGGTCACATCCCCCGGTGTTACTATATAACGTCCCATTCCCAGCAGTCACCTCTCCGGTCACATCCCACAGTGTTACTGTATAACGTTCCATTCCCAGCAGTCACCTCTCCAGTCACATCCCACCGGTGTTACTGTATAACGTCCCATTCCCAGCAGTCACCTCTCAGGTCACATCCCCCGATGTTACTATATAACGTCCCATTCCCAGCAGTCACCGCTCCGGTCACATCCCTGTATTATTTCTATTGATATAAGTGATGTCACTGTCACCTCCCTGGTCACGTCCCTGTATTATTACTATAGATATAAGTGATGTCACTGTCACCTCCCCGGTCACATCCCTGTATTATTACTATATTTAAGTGATATCACTGTCACCTCCCCGGTCACATCCCTGTATTATTACTATAGATATAAGTGATGTCACCTCCCTGTATTATTACTATAGATAGAAGTGATGTCACTGTCACCTCCCCGGTCACGTCCCTGTATTATTACTATAGATATAAGTGATGTCACTGTCACCTCCCTGTATTATTACTATAGATATAAGTTATGTCACTGTCACCTCCCTGGTCACGTCCCTGTATTATTACTATAGATATAAGTGATGTCACTGTCATCTCCCTGGTCACGTCTCTGTATTATTACTATAGATATAAGTGATGTCACTGTCACCTCCCTGTATTATTTCTATAGATATAAATTATGTCACTGTCACCTCCCTGGTCACGTCCCTGTATTATTACTATAGATATAAGTGATGTCACTGTCATCTCCCTGGTCACGTCTCTGTATTATTACTATAGATATAAGTGATGTCACCTCCCCAGTCGCATCTCTGTATAATTACTATAGATATAAGTGATGTCGCTGTCACCACCCCGGTCACTTCCCTGTATTATTACAATAGATATAAGTGATGTCACTGTCACCTCCCCGGTCACATCTCTGTATTATTACTATAGATATAAGTGATGTCACTGTCACCTCCCCAGTCACATCCCTGTATTATTACTATAGATATAAGTGATGTCGCTGTCACCGCCCCGGTCACATCCCTGTATTATTACTATAGATATAAGTGATGTCACTGTCACCTCCCCGGTCACTTTCCTGTATTATTACAATAGATATAAGTGATGTCACTGTCACCTCCCCGGTCACATCTCTGTATTATTACTATAAATATAAGTGATGTCACTGTCACCTCCCCGGTCACGTCCCTGTATTATTACTATAGATATAAGTGATGTCACCGTCACCTCCCCGGTCACGTCCCTGTATTATTACTATAGAAATAAGTGATGTCACTATCACCTCCCCCGGTCACGTCCCTGTATTATTACTATAGAAATAAGTGATGTCACTGTCACCTCCCCCGGTCACGTCCCTGTATTATTACTATAGAAATAAGCGATGTCCCCTACCCAGTCACGTCCCTGTATTATTACTATTGATATAAGTGATGTCACTGTCACCTCCCCAGTCATGTCCCTGTATTATTACTATAGAAATAAGTGATGTCACCTCCCCGGTCACGTCCCTGTATTATTACTATAGATATAAGTGATGTCACTGTCACCTCCCCAGTCACGTCCCTGTATTATTACTATAGGTATAAGTGATGTCACCTCCCCGGTCACGTCCCTGAATTATTACTATGGATATAAGTGATGTCACTGTCACCGCCCCGGTCACGTCCCTGTATTATTACTATAGATATAAATGATGTCACTGTCACCTCCCCGGTCACGTCCCTGTATTATTACTATAGATATAAGTGATGTCACTGTCACCTCCCCGGTCACGTCCCTGTATTATTACTATAGATATAAGTGATGTCACTGTCACGTCCCTGTATTATTACTATAGATATAAGTGATGTCACTGTCACCTCCCCGGTCATGTCCCTGTATTATTACTATAGATATAAGTGATGTCACTGTCACCTCCCTGTATTATTACCATAGATATAAGTGATGTCACTGTCACCTCCCCAGTCACGTCCCTGTATTATTACTATAGATATAAGTGATGTCACTGTCACGTCCCTGTATTATTACTATAGATATAAGTGATGTCACTGTCACCTCCCCAGTCACATCCCTGTATTATTACTATAGATATAAGTGATGTCACTGTCACCTCCCTGTATTATTACTATAGATATAAGTGATGTCACTGTCACCTCCCCGGTCACGTCCCTGTATTATTACTATAGATATAAGTGATGTCACTATCACCTCCCTGTATTATTACTATAGATATAAGTGATGTCAATGTGTGACATGTAACCACAGACCACTCCACGAGTATATTAATAATAATAATAGGTACTTGTTTCCTAGCACGGCCACACCGATTTGCATCGGGGTGGTCGTGTCGGAAAAATCGCGACGGTCGCATCGCATGCGACCAAATCGCATGCGATGCGACCGACGCGATTTTTACATTGAATGAAATGTGAATAGGGTCCCTGGGACCCTATTTTACATTGGCTTCAATGTAAAATATTCCCCAGACCCCCAATTTTACCCCCTCAACGCCACCCCACGATTGACGCCAACCCGAAGCGTGGCGAGCGCAGCGAGCCCGCGAGGGGTGGTGGTGCGCGTCCTCCGACCTTTTCATACCCCTACTATCCACGTCGGTGTGGAGTTGAGAATCTAAAGTGTGGTGAGCGCAGCGAGCCCGAAGCGTGGCGAGCCCCGCGAGGGGACGCGTATAACTTCACAGGTATACGCTGCGCTCGCCACACTTTATATTCTCAACTCCACGCCGACGTGGATAGTAGGGGTATGAAAAGGTCGGAGAACGCGCACCGCCGCCCCTCGTGGGCTCGCTGCGCTCGCCACGCTTCGGGTTGGCGTCAATCGTGGGGTGACGACGGGGCCATATACAATGTGAAATGGGTCATATTGGCCCATTTCACATTGTTTCCTATGTGAGATGGACTTAATCAAGTCCATCTCATCTTGTGCCATTAACTTTAAGGTACACGATGGACGCGATTGTGGCCGTGCTAGGAAACAAGTACCTAATAATATATTATTATTGTTGTTATTTTGAATAACAGGGCACCACAGGCTGCTCCCCCTGTAAAATCAAAATAATAATAACAGGATACCACAGGCTGTTCCCCCTGTAAAATCAAAATAATAATAACAGGACACCACAGGCTGCTCCCCCTGTAAAATCAAAATAATAATAACAAGACACCACAGGCTTATTCCCTTGTATAACAATAATAACAACAGGAAACCACAGGCCGCTCCCCATGTATAGTAGGACACCACAGGCCACTCCTCTTGTATAGTGGGACACTGCATGCTGCCCCCCCTGTATATTAGGACACCACAGGCTGCACCCCATGTACAGTAGGACACCACAGGCTGCTCCCTCTGTATAGTAGGAAACCACAGGCCACTCCCCCTGTATAGCAGGACATCACAGGCCACTCCCCTTGTATAGTAGGACAGCACAGGCCACTCCCCTTGTATAGTAGGACACCACAGGCTGCACCCCATGTACAGTAGGACACCACAGGCTGCTCCCCCTCTATAGTAGGACACCGCAGGTTGCTCCCCCTGTATAGTAGGACACCGCAGGCCGCTCCCCTGTATAGTAGGACACCGCAGGCCGCTCCCCTGTATAGTAGGACACCGCAGGCCACTCCCCTGTATAGTAGGACACCGCAGGCTGCTCCCCTGTATAGTAGGACACCGCAGGCTGTTCCCCCTGTATAGTAGGACACCACAGGCTGCTCCCCCTGTATAGTAGGACACCACAGGCTGCTCCCCCTGTATAGTAGGACACCGTAGGCTGCTCCCCCTGTATAGTAGGACACAGGCCGCTCCCCCTGCACTGTAGGACACCACAGGTTGCTCCCCCTGTAGAATGACACACACACACACACACCACATGCTGCTCCCTCTGTATTTTTGGAAACCAAAGGCCACTCCACCCTTCATAGTAGGACAGTATAGGCCACTCCCTTTGTATAGTCGGAAACCACAGGCCACTCCCCCTGTATACTAGGATACCACATGCTGCTCCCCTGTATAGTGAGACACTACATGCTGCTCCCCCTGTAGAATACCTGCTTCCTCCGGCTTCAGCATCGAATAATGGTTGCTTCAATGAACAATGGAAAGGTCCTTCCTGTGTGTGGAACGCATAACCCGGAAAATGGATGGAACGCAAGGACCGGATGTTGGCTGTAGATCTGTCACTTCATAAATAACTTCCGTTTCTGCGTTCCACGTCTTGTTGCATTTGCGTTCCAACTGGCTTCCGGTTTATGTGTTTGTGCTGGCGGAGATTGTCTTCTACCGCGGCCGCTGCTGTCTGACACCCGGTAACTATATGTATGACTGACACATGGGGGCGTGGCACTGCTCCGGATGGGGCGGGGCCATGGATTACCTCAGGCGCCATCTTTGAGTGTGGAGAGCGCCCATACACATATAACGGGCGGCCTCTGAGCTGGGAGACTCAGGTGAGATCACACATCCCATGTTACATGTTACTTTCTACATAGCTCCCAACGTGACCCCCTCCATGGGAGGTGTTTCCGCACAGGTGACCACAATCATACATCACATTATGAGGGAGGTCCAGAAGCAGAGCATTGTGTCTTGGGATGCCAATCCCGGGGCATTTTTTCAATCCCGGAATTGGGGATTGAAAAATGCCAAATCCCGGGATCGGCTTCCCTAATACAAAAGCCCGCCTGGCCGCCCGCATATTTACTTACAGGTGCGGTACGGGCGGGCGGGTGATGGAGCTGGGCAGATACAGCCAGGGTGTGTTGGCGGGAGGATGCAGCCTGGGTGGGTGGGTGGTTGTCGGGCGATGGTACAAGGGTCCGGGACAGGTAGAGGCGAATGCAGGTTGGGTGGGTGGGAGGGCGGGCGGTGGAATGGCAGCGCGGTGCGCACAGGATGTCGGATGCGGCTGCTGTTGTGTGGCCTGCGCAGCGTGACCTCTGACGTCGTCACGCTGCGCAGAGCCGCACTGCCGGGGACGGCACAAGCTCAGGCGCTGCCCGGCATTGGACTGCGCACAGTCTAATCCCGAAATCCCGAGATTTGAAATTCCAATCCCGGGATTGAAATCCCGGCATTTTAGGTGCCAAATCCCGGGATCCCGCCGATCCCAGGATTGGCCACCCTAATTGTGTCCCTGGGAGTGTATGACATGATTATATATATATATATATATATATATATATATATTATATATCTTTTCTTCAGGAGACGTCAGGGGCCACAGGGCTAATGCTGGGTAGTGAGCGGGAGAGCGACTGTTCCAGCACTGGAGAGGTTAAACTTATCTGCCGCTCCCAGGCAGGCTCCTCCCCTCCTCTGCCCCGCCTCCAGGCCCAGCTACTTCAGCCAACGTGCACCACAGAGAGGGGCTGCTTTATGCAGCCGTACGTCTTCATTTTTTCATTTTTATTTTACACTGCAGTGTCAGTGACAAGGGCTGGGGGTCTTACAGACACATGCGCTGCTGGCCCATCACCCGGGCCCGGCAGCTCCCGGGTGTGTGACAGTGGCTGGCCCCCAAGTGGCACCTGGAGGACAGCAGCCGCGACCAGGCACCGGGACTTCAGGAGTGGAAGTAACGTGCTCCCCACTGGGAGCGCACACAGTTAGCAGCTGTTACAGCTCGACGGGGGGGACCGCCGGGCCGTGCTAGCAAGCGGCCGGACTGGCCCACCTTCCGTCCCGCTGGACCACCAGGGAGATATGTGTGTGGGCCGGTAAGTGGGGCCCCCCGGCACGCGATGGGTCCCCGCCATCTTACTGGCACCGCATGAGGTCGGCCGTTTGCTACTAGGGGGAGTGGGCTCTGCTCACACAGCCCCTCCCCTATGGACAGTAGGAAGGGTATATCCAAGTGGGTCTCCTCCCCTGGTCTCTTCCTGCCTGACCTGCTGCACGTGTAAGAGGGACACGGAGAGCTCTCAGTCATGCCAGGGTTCCACCTATTCACTGCTGGGTCACTTGGGCAAGTCCCCCCTGTACCTCTCCTACTGGAGCACAGGTTACAGTAATTTATGCTCCTGCCGGCCATAGTGCTTTGCGGAGCCCAGTGCCAGTTATTATTTGCATTGTATTGTGCTGTGTCTCCTGCACGCTCACTGCCTGTCAGACCTACATTGTGTCAGTGTTCAGCTGCCTGTTTCCTGTACAATGTCTTCCGGAGAATGCAGCATTAGTGACACAGGCTCCTATATTGGAGTCCTGTACAGTTTGCAAAGCAGGCCTATCCCCGCATGTGGAGGGTTTCATGCCAAAGGTGTATAAATGTGCCTGCGCAGCCTCGTGTGGCGGCTTCCTCTCCGGAGCCTGCTTGGGCTAAGTCCCTTACTCAGGTGATGTCACAGTTAGTAGACAAGCTCTCATGTCCAGTGAGGCCAGTCACATCTCCAGCAGTTACCCCCCTTGCGGTGGAGCCTGCCTGGGCACGTGCTTCAGCAGCCTCTGTCCAGGGCATCCAGACATCCTTACAGAGCAAGACTGGACACCATATGGCTCCGGTCAGGGGGGCCCCTTCCCTCAGACTCCTCATCCATCAGGACACTGATACAGTTAGGATGGGGAGGGGCAACAAGATGACAGGGATGATGATGATCACGTCTCGGCACCAAGGGTGACGTCTCATCATGCATCAATGTAGGGGCCTTGGTCAAGGAGTTCTTACATTTACAGGACCCTGCTGAACCCCCTCGGTCCTCGGGACCGACTTTTAAGCGTCACAAACGGACCCTGGCTGTATTACATAAGTCTAATGACTTTGAGGATACCCTGTCGGAGGCCTGAGAGATACCCAATAGGAAGTTTGTGCTCCCTAAGTGGTTTGCCACCCTTTATCCCCTCCTTCAGGAGTATAGGGTCCGCTGGGAGACAGCCTCCAGGGTCTCTAAGCCCGAAATGTCTCTAAGACCAAAAGTTGGAGAAATTCATTAAGCTTGTTTACACAACTTCCGGGGCGGTGGCTGGGCCTACCCTGGCGTCTGCTTGGTTGGCTAATGCCATGGTGGAGTGGACTAATGCCCTCTCAAATACTGTTGCAGAGGGGTTAAGTGCAGATGATCCGTTGCCCACTATTGACATCATGCCGCACTATATTGAGGGGAGGCTGCACTGGATGCCGCGTACCTGCCTCGGCAGTGGCGGCACAGCGGTCTCTGTGGCTCCGCTCCTGGAAGGTGGCTTCTGATTCTAATAAAACCCTAGAGGCTCTTCCCTTTGAGGGTTACTTCTTATTTGGGTCAGAATTGGACAAAATAGTGGCTACGGTGGCTGCTTCCAAGGCAGCTTTCCTGCCGTCCACTCATCCACGTCCCCACCCTGTGTTCCAGTCCTTTTGTTTTCAGGACAGGGGTAGGGGACAGTCTTTCACAAGAAGCGAGCCCGCAAAGTCCTCCAAGGCTAAGGGCAAGCGTCCCTGGGCCACCAGGTGACCTGATTCTAAGCCAGAGGATAAGCCCTCTGCATGACGGGGCGGTGCTCCACCTGGCGGATCCCAGGGTGGGGGGTCTCCTGCTGCAGTTTTCAGACATCTGGCTGGAATCCACGACAGACGCATGGGTTCGGGACGTGGTCTCCCAATACTACTCCCTAACCTTTTGCCGTTGTCCACCAAGCTCAAGCTCGTTGTTTTCCACAAGTTCTCCAAAGAACTTGGGAAAGCGCAGGGCTCTGGAACAGGCCATTCAGAAGCTCCTGTTGTCCAGGTCATAGCTCCGGTACCTGCGCCTCAGCGAGGAACAGGTTTTTATGCCAGCCTCTTCTTGGTCCGGAAGCCCAACGGGTCATTCCGCCCCATCCTCAATTTAAAACGTCTCAACAAATTCGTCAGGGTTCCAAAGTTCAGGATGGAAACCTTGAGGTCCATAGTTCTGGCCTTACAACCAAGCGACTACATGGCGTCCCTGGACATGCAGGATGCGTATCTACATATCCCCATCAAACAGGAACATCAATGGTTTCTGCAGGATGTCATTTCCAGTTTCAAGCACTGCCGTTCGGTATACTGGTTCATGGTGTTAATTGGCAACAGACTTTGCAATCAGGGTATCCGGATACTTCCATATCTGGACGACCTGCTCATCCTGGCACAGTCGTCCGAGATTCTCCAGGCCCACTTGACCAAGGTGGTAGAGGTCCTACAACATCCCAACTGGATCATAAATTGGCCCAAGTCTTCTATGCTCCCAGCTCAGTCCATGATCCATCTGTGGGCCCAGAGTATGCACAGTTCCACTCACGTCCTCTCCAACGAGAGATCCTTAGCAAATGGTCGGGGTCTTACACCAATCTTCGTTCCCACCAAATTGTTTTATCGCCGGCAGTACGGATCTCCCTGTCCTGGTGGCTTCTGGACCAGAGCTTCATGGAGGGGAGACTGTTTTGGATCCACCTGTAGATTCTCCTCACCACGGATGCCAGTCTCCTTGGTTGGGGAGCGGAATGTGTCAAAGATCTTTACAGGGTATGTGCAGTCCACAGGAATCCCTGCTGTAGATCAATGTCCTCAAACAAAAGTCCTGCGGGCCCTTCACCAGGCGGAACCTTGTCTCCCAGGTCACCCTGTACAAGTCCAGTCAGACACCGGTAGCTTATATCAACCAACAGGGGGGCACTCGGAGTCGGGTGGCCATGGCAGAGGCCTCCCACATCTTTTGATGGTCGGAAGGGAAGATCTCGGCTCTATCGTCAATCTTTATGCCGGGGGTCCTCAATTGGGAAGCCGACTTTCTCAGCCGTCAGACTGCAAGCGAATGGGCCCCCCATCCAGAGGTGTTCCAGATGTTGGCAGACCAGAGGTGGACTTGATGGCCTCACGCCACAATCATCAGGGCACCCTGTATGGGTCCAGGTCTAGAGACCCAGGGCCCTGCGTGGTAGACGCCCTGTCAGCCCCATGGCTGTTCGCTCTGATGTATGCCTTTCTCCCATCTCGCTCCTCAGAGTTCTTCAGAAGGAGGCACTTTGAATGTGTTTCTGTATGGTGTTTCTCTTCCTTCTATCTTGTCTCCTGCCCTGGCTTGTTATAAAACTGAATAGCTTGGCCTGGAGGAGGCATAGAGGAGGGAAGGAGCCTTTAACCCTTCTGGTGCTGGAATGGTCCCTCTACCGCTCACTATCCACTGTTAGCCCTGTGGCCCCTGACATCCTCTAAGAAATAGATTTATCAGGTAAAACATAAATCTCGTTATATATTTAATGATATAACACCGGGTTACGTGACAGTGACATCACTTATATCTATAGTAATAATACAGGGACGTGACCGGGGAGGTGACAGTGACATCACTTATATCTATAGTAATAATACAGGGACGTGACCGGGGAGGTGACAGTGATATCACTTATATCTATAGTAATAATACAGGGACGTGACCGGGGAGGTGACAGTGACATCACTTATATCTATATTAATAATACAGGGACGTGACCGGGGAGGTGACAGTGACATCACTTATATCTATATTAATAATACAGGGATGTGACCGAGGAGGTGACAGTGACATCACTAATATCTATAGTAATAATACAGGGATGTGACCGGGGAGGTGACAGTGACATCACTTATAGCTATAGTAATAATACAGGGATGTGACAGTGACATCACTAATATCTATAGTAATAATACAGGGATGTGACCGGGGAGGTGACAGTGACATCACTTATATCTATGGTAATAATACAGGGATGTAACCGGGGAGGTGACAGTGATATCACTTATATCTATAGTAATAATACAGGGACGTGACCGGGGAGGTGACAGTGACATCACTTATATCTATAGTAATTATACAGGGAGGCGACCGGGGAGGTGACAGTGACATCACTTATATCTATTGTAATAATACAGGGATGTGACCGGGGAGGTGACAGTGACATCACTTATATCTATAGTAATAATACAGGGACGTGACCGGGGAGGTGACAGTGACATCACTTATATCTATAGTAATACTACACGGAGGTGACAATGACATCACTTATATCTATACTAATACTACAGGGATGGGAACAGGGAGGTGACTGATGGGAATGGGACATTATACAGTAACATCAGAGGATGTGACCGGAGAAGTGACTGCTGGGAATGGGACGTTATACAGTAACACCGGGGGATGTGACCGGAGAGGTGACTGCTGGGAATGGGACGTTATACAGTAACACCGGGGGATGTGACCGGAGAGGTGACTGCTGGGAATGGGACGTTATACAGTAACACCGGGGATGTAACCGGAGAGGTGACTGCTGGGAATGGGACGGATGTGACAGGAGAGGTGACTGCTGGGAATGGGACGTTATACAGTAACACCGGGGGATATGTCTGGGTGATGACTGTACCATTGTGTGCGTCAGGTGCCTGTCAGGATGTCACTGTCTATCTCTCCATGCAGGAGGGGGAGTATATAGAGGAACACAGGGGTCTGTACAAGGACGTGATGATGGAGAATCACCGGCCCCTCACATCACTGGGTAAGAGGAGACATTTATTGTACAGGGGAAAGCAGGTATGGGGGTCCCCTATATACACCCAGCATCTGATAATCACATATATACAATGTCCTCAGTCACTGTGTGTCTCCTACAGATGGGGCCAGTAACAGGAATACCCCAGAGAGATGTCCCCGTCCTCTGTATTCCCAGTATAATCACATATATACCATGTCCTCAGTCACTGCCTGTCTCCTACAGATGGGCCCAGTAACAGGAATACCCCAGAGAGATGTCCCCGTCCTCTGTATTCCCAGGATAATCACATATATACAATGTCCTCAGTCACTGCGTGTCTCCTACAGATGGGGCCAGTAACAGGAATACCCCAGAGAGATGTCCCCGTCCTCTGTATTCCCACGATTGTACGGAGGAGAATTACAGGACCCCTCAGGAGGATCAGGTAGGTGGTATTTAGGGTCTATCCAATATACCAAAGTGACTGCCACTATGGGCCTTATTCTGGTCGATGCGTACTTTCCCGAACTCTTTCGGATGGCGTTTTTTAGCCGTCTGCGCATGCGTGGGCAACGCGATGCGCATGTGCCACGCAAGGTCTCCGTTCTTGTTCTCACTAATACCGTACAGAAATGTGCACCGCGTATTATGGGCGTCATTCGGAAGTACACAGGGGAGTAGTTTCAAAGTGGGCTAAACTGGGCGGAAACATGGGCGGACACGAGGGAGTGCACTCATTCTGGTACGCGTACATTCGAACAGCACACCGAATGCACACGAACAAAAAGGCAGGAAATAGTTTTGCTTTGCGGACACCACTCGGTCATGCGCTAGGTATTCGGAACGCCCAATCAGTACGGGCGCACCTCAACCAATGTCAGCTGAACACAATACAATCCACTCCTTTACTCATGACTCATTAATTACACTCTTGTCATTGCTTCAATTGGAACCATTGCAGCTTAAATGGACCATTACTAAAGGCAGGTTCCCGTCCGTTCTGACGCGGTAAGACCGTGCAAACGCTGTAAGACCGTGCAGAATATGTGTGTGTCCACCACACACGCAAGGTTTGGATGTCGTCCGTAAACACGCCCTCTTCTTAAAGAGTGAGTCCGTCCGAATGCGGAGGACCGGTGGGCGTTTCTTTGTACCATGTCCGCACAGCGTGGCGTGCGGACCGCTCCGAAATAATTCGGAAATTTACGCACCAACCAGAATAACCTCCTATGTGATCTGTACATAAGCTGTATGTCTTATACACTGATATTATACAGTATAAACTGAGATATTGGAATCAGACACTTTTTATTGTTTTTTTTAACTATTTAGGTTAAATATCTGACTAATAATATGATCAAAGATACAGAGGGAGAAGAAGAGCCGTATATGACTGACGTTACGTTAGAAGATACAGAGGGAGGAGAAGAGACGTATGTGACTGATATGAAGACAGAAGATACCGAGGGAGAAGAAGAGATGTATGTGTCTGATATGAAGGCAGAAGATACAGAGGGAGAAGAAGAGACGTATGTGACTGATATGAAGGCAGAAGGTACAGAGGGAGAAGAAGAGACGTATGTGACTGATATGAAGGCAGAAGATACAGAGGGAGAAGAAGACACGTATGTGACTGATATGAAGGCAGAAGATACAAAGGGTAGGAGAAGAGACGTATGTGACTGATATGAAGGCAGAAGATACAGAGGGAGAAGAAGAGACGTATGTGACTGATATGAAGGCAGAAGATACAGAGGGAGAAGAAGAGACGTATGTGACTGATATGAAGGCAGAAGGTACAGAGGGAGAAGAAGAGACGTATGTGACTGATATGAAGGCAGAAGATACAGAGGGAGAAGAAGAGACGTATGTGACTGATATGAAGGCAGAAGATACAGAGGGAGAAGAAGAGACGTATGTGACTGATATGAAGGCAGAAGATACTGAGGGAGAGAAGCGACGTATGTGACTGATATGAAGGCAAAAGCTACAGAGGGAGAAGAAGAGACGTATGTGACTGATATGAAGGCAGAAGCTACAGAGGGAGAAGAAGAGACGTATGTGACTGATATGAAGGCAGAAGATACAGAGGGAGGAGAAGAGACGTATGTGACTGATGTGAAGGCAGAAGATACAGAGGGAGAAGAAGAGACGTATGTGACTGATATGAAGGCAGAAGATACTGAGGGAGGAGAAGCGACGTATGTGACTGATATGAAGGCAAAAGCTACAGAGGGAGAAGAAGAGACGTATGTGACTGATATGAAGGCAGAAGCTACAGAGGGAGAAGAAGAGACGTATGTGACTGATATGAAGGCAGAAGATACAGAGGGAGAAGAAGACACGTATGTGACTGATATGAAGGCAGAAGATACAGAGGGAGGAGAAGAGACGTATGTGACTGATGTGAAGGCAGAAGATACAGAGGGAGAAGAAGAGACGTATGTGACTGATATGAAGGCAGAAGATACAGAGGAAGAAGAAGAGACGTATGTGACTGATATGAAGGCAGAAGATACAGAGGGAGAAGAAGACACGTATGTGACTGATATGAAGGCAGAAGATACAGAGGGAGAAGAAGAGACGTATGTGACTGATATGAAGGCAGAAGATACAGAGGGAGAAGAAGAGACGTATGTGACTGATATGAAGGTAGAAGATACAGAGGGAGAAGAAGAGACGTATGTGACTGATATGAAGGCAGAAGATACAGAGGGAGGAGAAGAGATGTATGTGACTGATATGAAGGCAGAAGATACAGAGGGAGAAGAAGAGACATATGTGACTGATATGAAGGTAGAAGATACAGAGGGAGAAGAAGAGACGTATGTGACTGATATGAAGGCAGAAGATACAGAGGGAGAAGAAGAGACGTATGTGAATGATATGAAGGTAGAAGATACAGAGGTCGAAGAAGAGACGTATGTGAATGATATGAAGGCAGAAGATACAGAGGGAGAAGAAGAGACGTATGTGACTGATATGAAGGCAGAAGATACAGAGGGAGAAGAAGAGACGTATGTGACTGATATGAAGGCAGAAGATACAGAGGGAGAAGAAGAGACGTATGTGAATGATATGAAGGCAGAAGATACAGAGGGAGAAGAAGAGACGTATGTGACTGATATGAAGGCAGAAGAGACAGAGGAAGAAGAAGAGACGTATGTGACTGATATGAAGGCAGAAGATACAGAGGGAGAAGAAGACACTTCTGTGACTGATATGAAGGCAGAAGATACAGAGGGAGAAGAAGAGACGTATGTGACTGATATGAAGGTAGAAGATATAGAGGGAGAAGAAGACACGTACGTGACTGATATGAAGGCAGAAGATACAGAGGGAGGAGAAGAGACGTATGTGACTGATATGAAGGCAGAAGATACAGAGGGAGAAGAAGAGACATATGTGACTGATATGAAGGCAGAAGATACAGAGGGAGGAGAAGAGACGTATGTGACTGATATGAAGGCAGAAGATACAGAGGGAGAAGAAGAGACGTATGTGACTGATATGAAGGCAGAAGATACAGAGGGAGAAGAAGAGACGTATGTGGCTGATATGAAGGCAGAAGATACAGAGGGAGAAGAAGAGACGTATGTGACTGATATGAAGGCAGAAGATACAGAGGGAGAAGAAGAGACGTATGTGACTGATATGAAGGCAGAAGATACAGAGGGAGAAGAAGAGACGTATGTGACTGATATAAAGGCAGAAGATACAGAGGGAGAAGAAGAGACGTATGTGGCTGATATGAAGGCAGAAGATACAGAGGGAGAAGAAGAGACGTATGTGACTGATATGAAGGCAGAAGATACAGAGGGAGAAAAAGAGACGTATGTGACTGATATGAAGGCAGAAGATACAGAGGGAGAAGAAGAGACGTATGTGACTGATATGAAGGCAGAAGATACTGAGGGAGGAGAAGCGACGTATGTGACTGATATGAAGGCAAAAGCTACAGAGGGAGAAGAAGAGACGTATGTGACTGATATGAAGGCAGAAGCTACAGAGGGAGAAGAAGAGACGTATGTGACTGATATGAAGGCAGAAGATACAGAGGAGAAGAAGAGACGTATGTGACTGATATGAAGGCAGAAGCTACAGAGGGAGAAGAAGAGACGTATGTAACTGATATGAAGGTAGAAGATACAGAGGGAGGAGAAGAGACGTATGTGACTGATGTGAAGGCAGAAGATACAGAGGGAGAAGAAGAGACGTATGTGGCTGATATGAAGGCAGAAGATACAGAGGGAGAAGAAGAGACGTATGTGACTGATATGAAGGCAGAAGATACAGAGGGAGAAGAAGAGACGTATGTGACTGATATGAAGGCAGAAGATACAGAGGGAGAAGAAGAGACGTATGTGGCTGATATGAAGGCAGAAGATACAGAGGGAGAAGAAGAGACGTATGTGCCTAATATGAAGGCAGAAGATACAGAGGGAGAAGAAGAGACGTATGTGACTGATATGAAGGCAGAAGATACAGAGGGAGAAGAAGAGACGTATGTGCCTAATATGAAGGCAGAAGATACAGAGGGAGAAGAAGAGACGTATGTGACTGATATGAAGGCAGAAGATACAGAGGGAGAAAAAGAGACGTATGTGAGGTGTAATAAGCAGTGTAAGGAGGAGGAAATCCCTACAGTTATCAGCACAGGTGAGTAATATTTCCTACCCCTGTTGGTCTACTATCTGCTTAGTTCTCCTATCTACTGAAGCTGCAATGTAACTATACTTTGGTTTCCCAGAATGCATTGCATTGTCATGAAGTATCATTAGTTTGCTTTTTCCTCCTTACACACCGTCTAAAATTGACCAGAATTAGAAAAAAAAAAATCATGGGTGAAATGTAATAGGGTGAAAGATTCAGAAAGTGAGAGATTTGGTAAGAAATCTCCAGGTTTTTTAAAAGTGCCAATCATTTACACTTCAAAACCATTCGCAGTATAAGTGATTGCCGCTTTAACAAAGCAGGAGATTTCTTACCAAATCTCTCCCATGTATTTTTTTTATCATTGCGCGTGTGTGACCTAGAAGCGAGGTCTTATATTAGCACTGTAGGGATTACAATAACCGCCTAATGCCATACGTTTCTGGTATTTCCAGCAGGTGGGAGCAGTGATCCTTCGGAGGGAGAGCTCGTTTTGTCTCCTGGTTATAGAATGGATGATTTCATTACACAAGATTCCATAGGAGAAAACCTCGTCACCTTAAAAATGAATCCAGTATTTTACATTGGGAATATATCACCGGAGCTGTCTAATTGCGAGGAATGTTCGACCGAAGCATTGGTGAAGGCTATACATAGTACAACCGATACAAGTGTCTTTTCATGTCTTGAGTGTGATAAAAGGATGGATGTTTTAGCTGTACATCGGAGTCACACAGGTGAAATAACATTTTCATGTTCTCAGTGTGGGAAATGTTTTACACAGGAATCACTGGCTATAGATGAGAGAACTCACACAGCTGATAATCCATTTCCATGTGGTGAGACACTTAAACCAGATGTCGTACGACCTCAGATAAATGAACATGAGAAACCATTTCAATGTGGCGTGTGTGGGAAATGTTTCACAAAGAAAGCACATCTTGTTAGACATGAGTTAACTCACACAGGTGAGAAGCCATTTTTGTGTTCTGAGTGTGGGAAATGTTTTAAAAATAAGAAACGTTTAATTAGGCATCAGAGAGCACACATCGGTGGCAAACCATTTCAGTGTTCCGAGTGTGGGAAATGTTTTCCATTTAAATCAGATCTTGTTGCACATCATAAAATTCACACGGGTGAGAAGCCATTTCCATGCTTTGAGTGTGGGAAATGTTTTACAAAGAGATCCCATCTGGTTAGACATGAGAGAAGTCACACAGGTGAGAAACCATTTCAGTGTTCTGCGTGCGGGAAATGTTTTAAAAGCAATGAAAGTCTGGTTTTGCATGAGAGAACTCGCACAGCTGAGAAACCATTTCCATGTGGTGAGAGGGGGAAATGTTTTACCATTAAACCAGATGTCGGTTATCATCAGATAAATGAAAATGAGAAACCATTTCAATGTGGCGAGTGTGGGAAATGTTTCACAAGGAAAGCACATCTTGTTAGACATGAGTTAACTCACACAGGCGAGAGGCCATTTCCATGTTCTGAGTGTGGGAAATGTTTTAGACAGAAATCAGATCTTAATGACCATCATAAATGGCACAGAGGTGAGAAGAAATTTCTATGTTCTGAGTGTGGGAAATGTTTCCTAAATAAATCGGCTCTTGTTACACATCAGAGAATTCACACAGGGGAGAAGCCGTTTCCATGTTCTGAGTGTGAGAAATGTTTTACAAAGAACGCCGCCCTAATTAGACATATGAGAACGCACACTGGTGAGAAGCCGTATCCGTGCACTGAGTGCGGGAATGCATTTGCCCGTAAATCAAGACTCGTTGAACATCAAATAAGTCATTCGGTGGAGAGGCCCTTTCCATGCTCTGAGTGTGGGAAATTTTTTACACAGAAAAAACATCTTGTTGTACATCAGAGAAGTCATGCAGACGAGAAACCATTTCCATGCTCTGAATGTGAGAAATGTTTTACACAGAAATCAGCTCTTATTAAACACCAAAGGAGTCACACAGGTGAGAAGCCATTTCCTTGCTCTGACTGTGGGAAATGTTTTACGCACAATTCAGATCTTGTTAGACATCAAAGAAGTCACACGGGCGAGAAGCCGTTTTCATGTTCTGAGTGTGGGAAATGGTTTACGCGCAAACAACATCTAGTTATACATCAGAGAAGTCACACAGGTGAGAAGCCATTTCCATGTTTAGAGTGTGGGAAATGTTTTACACGGAAACAGCATCTCGTTAAACATCAGAGAATTCACACTGGTGAAAAACCATATGCATGCTCTGAGTGTGGGAAATGTTTTACGCAGAAATGTGATCTTGTTAAACATCAAAGAACACACACATGATAGAAAAAAACATCTGTGCTTTGATCGTGGGAAATGTTTTACTTATAAATCACTACTTCTTAAACATCAGATAATGCACATGGGAAATATGCAGTTTTGTGTGCTTTTAGACATGAAACAAAGTTGCAGTAATACTTTAAATAATGTATAGCCATTGCTCTAATATATTGACATTATAAATGTAAGCATAGATATATTTATGAGTATACAGAAAGGTATGCGGACATTCCTCAGTTACGAAGGTAAAATAACATATACAAATGATCTCTGTATTGTATGGAAAGGATTATAGTTCTCTCTTATATTGGTTACTGTGATGTTCTCTGTATTGTATGAAACTTTCTCTGTGTGAGCTAATGTTTACTGAGCAGGTATAGGTTGAACTTGATGGACTATAAATCCTTGAGAGAAGATTTGGTGCAAACGATGGTACAGTGGGCGGGGCATCTCCGACAATACCCAGCCTATCGGATACCCAAATCTTATACAAAATGGTTGCCGATATGTCAATCATAGTTTGTTCCGCAGGAGCTGATGCGTTTCGTGCTCTTTTTCCAGGACATAGTCCCACTACCTCCATACACGTGTGTAATGAATGCATTGTTCTCTATAATGTGAGCGTTATACACTGTACATCTGATCTTTTATACTGTGTATTATAAATATAAAATGGAGTATCTGTTATAAGTTGTCTAATGTGTATGTGGCGAGGAGCTGAATGCAGCATGTGTGATCGTATTAATGCTTTATATATGTGTGCGCACTGCGTTGGACTTACCTATCACTGATACCTGTCTCCATTGAAAATGTCCCTTCCAAAATGTCCGCCACCTCAGAGAAGACAGTTGCTACGGAAGCTAGAGGAGGCGGCAGCCATTTTAGGACGGACATTTTTAATGGGGACATGCGCTATAGAGCAGCGTCAGAAGGCCCTGACAACAAGCA